>NC_133302.1:14485452-14645462 GCF_005239225.2 Populus alba | reverse complement strand
ATAAAACAAAATACATCAAAAGAGCAGAAAGCATCATTTTGTTGAGATGCGCATGTAAAATAATTTTGCACTCGCATGGCATGCATTTCTTATTCAACTCTAATGTTTTCTATTCTCTCATCCATAAATATATTTTTTAAGCTATCTATATAATTTACCCGTGATAAATTTTTTATTTAAATATACATCTGATTATTTAAAATTATTTGATTATTATAATTCTAACTACAAATCATTAACATACATAAAACATATTTAAAATACAAATTCATAAAATTATAATTTTTTGTATAAAATATTCGATTGGTTTATATAATTAAATCAATTAACTGACCGTAGTAAATGAAGCTTCATATTTAAATTCTAAAGTGCGAAAATGTAAAAACATGATATTTTATTTTAAAAAAAATTTCAAATAATATTTATTCTCTCAAAATGTAAAAGCATGCTATTTCCTTTGTTTTTTTTTTTTTTTTAAATGATGTTATTATGTGAATATACATGATTGGATTGCTACGTGGGAAGGAGTCAAGTGCCCTTTTCAACAAATGCTCACTTGAAATGAAGTGGAATTTTGCAGCTTTTTACAGAAACTATCGTCCAAGAGTAAGAACAGAATAAGGTGTCCAGCATTTGAGGTTTTGCCATGGTGGAGAAAGGGACTTCTTCCTTTTTTTCTGTACTCGGTGTTTCGATTTTTTGTGTGTGTATTTGTTATCTTCACAGTGTTTTTATTCTGTTTATTAAAATTTGCAGGGTATTTAATAAATTTAGAGATTAATTATGATACACGTAATTAGTCCGGACATCTTGAATTATTAAAAAAAATAAAAAAAAGGTGTCCAAAGCCATCATCAATAAACTTCTTAAAAATAATTTTTCAAGGATGTATCAAAGAAATAATTTAATTTTAAGAATTTAAATTATAGATGAAGTTTTTAACTATAATTTATTATATTTTTTAATATATTCCTTCAAAATCAAAGGCATGTAAACTTAAAATCTGTATAAACTCACATTACATTAAACTTAATTTTTATTAAATAAATAAGCATTATTTTGTTGAAATGCGCATATAAAATAATTTGCACCCGCATGACATGCATTTTTTTATTTCAACTCTAATGTTTTTTTATTCTTCTCATAATATATTTTTTAAGCTATCTATATAATTTATCCGTGATATATTTTTTATCTAAATATACATTTAAACTGTTTAAAATTATTTATTATCATAAGTTTAACTACATTATTAACATTTTATAAAATATATTTTAATTTTTTTTTATAAAATTATAATTTTTATATAAAATAACCAAATAGGTTTATTATAATTAAATCAATTAGCTAACTGTTTGAGTTAGTTTGAGTTAGGAGATTGGTAATGAGACTTAATGTTTAAATGTTTGATATTATAAAAGGTGACAATGTAAAAACATGTTATTATATATATATATATATATATATATATATAAAATTCAAATAATATTATTCTCTCAAAATGTGAAAACATGCTATTTTTCGCTTTTTATTTTTTAAAAATAATGTTATTATGTGAATATACATGATTGGATTGCTACGTGGGAAGGAGTCAAGTGCCCTTCTCATCAAATGCTCTCTTGAAATGAAGTGGGGATTTGTTGCAGCTTTTTTTACAGAAAATATGGCGTCCAAAGCCATCATCAGTAAAACTTTTTTAAAAACAATTTCAAAGAATGAACATATTTTTTTTACCTTTAAATATTATACCAATTCGTAGGGAATTATATTGGAAACAGATTCAATGCGTATTCCTCTCTCATCTTTAAAAGATTAAACGAAGTATTTCCAACAAAAAAAAGCAGAGTAAAAGTAAAACATAATAAAAAAAATGAAGGTGCCGTATATTTTTTTTGTTGTTTAAAAGTATTTTTTAAAAATAATTAATTTTTTTTCAAGTTAATATGTTTTTAGATTATTTTAATGCACTAATATAAAAAATAATTTTTTTAAAAATAAAAAAAAATATTATTTTAATATATTTTTTAAAATAAAAAAATATTTTAGAATACAATTCCAAAAAGACTTATGAGGTCTTCCAAATCTCAGCTCCTTCTCTTTCTCAAAAACTAAAAACTTTGACTCCCTCCTGATAAAACTAGCTATTTATTTTAAAAGGTAAATAAATCATTCATTTTCTTAAATCATTCAAATTAAGGGCCCACCAGGACGCCCTTCAATATTATTGTGGTTTTGATGGGAAATTTTTATTTTTCATATAAAACATGAATTTTTATATATATTTTTTTTTTAATTATAAAAATAAGCCAACTTAATTAAGTTGACTCATATCAATTCAAATTAATACTGTTTTATTATTTTTTTTAAAAAAATTAAACAATGTTTTTTTATAGTTTTTTTAAAAAATTAAATTAAATTTTATTTAAATTTTTAATAGAATCACGTATTAACCCGCTGAATTCATTGAATTTCATCAAATTAACTTTCCACACTGTATTACCATAAAACCTGTCTCAAATAAATTCTTGGTCAACAAATCACTAAATTTTAAATCTCAATGAAAGTTTAAGAGTTTTAAATTCATCAAAAGAATAAAAGAAGGATAGGAGTGCTTTAAAGAAGAGAGGGAGTGTTCCGAAATATCTTCCTCTTATTATGCCAAATATAAACATTTTCTTTTTTTTCAGTTACACACTTGTAAATTAATTATTAAAGGTAAGTTTTACTTCAAAACTAGCCGTATGTCTCCACGTTGCAAGCCTTAAAATAAAAGATAGAACCAATAAAAATTGGAGATAAAACAAAAAATAAGAAGAAAATATAATTATATTTGGTATTGGTATATAGAATAGTGTGCAAGTTTAATTGATGGTGAGCAAGACAAAATAAAAAAAGAAAAAAAATTATTTTATCATTAATAAGTATTATTATCAAACTTATATATTTTTTAAAATAATTAGAGATTATTTTACTTTAATTTATTTTGAGTATTGAAATTAATAATATCATAATAACCATAGTTATAAAACCCAAACCAGTTCGGGAGTAGATCTAAGACCAGAGCTTGGATCGGTTTCGAGCTTAAGAAAAAATAAAGGAAGGATTCACGTGACCTGACCTGAGATAAAACCTGGGTAAAAAATTTGTTGACTTTTATTTTAAAAAAAAATGGACAAAATGACTTGATTTTTTTTAAAAAATAATTTGGGTTAACCCGGGTTACCTCTCTCGACCTTGTGACCCGAGTCTTACATTGAGTCGACTATCGGATTATGTTTTAAAACTATGATAATAACCTCTTTTATTATTATATGTCTTAGTCAAACAATCTTAAAATTAAGAGTTTTTTACAATGATATTTTAGGGATAAAAGATAATAAATAGTGTCTCTAGAGACATGTCCCCTTTATAGCTTATGTTTTTCAAAGTACAAAAATTGACTCCAAAATCATCACTGAGATAAATTTATTTTTTCATGTCTTTGTCTCTTTAACCAAATATATTTTTGTTTCCCATTATTTTTTGTCTCTTATGTCCCAAAATAGTAACTAAACGCTACCTTAGGGTTTTTTTGTTTTAGCGAAAATATTTCCTCAAATAAACATTTTTCTATGAAAATAATTTTCTTGGAAAATATGTTATTTTTCATTGTTTGGAACAATTTCTTTATAATATAAATTTAATTTTTATTTATAGTTTTTGAATGATGATAAATAAGAAAAGAGAAATTACAAGAATTTATGATAAAGGTGAAGATATACTAATTATGGTGATTTTAATAATATATCATTGTCGTTAGCATCAACAATGGTGATGGTGGCCATAAGAGGATGATTATTATGGTAGTGATTATATTAACAATAATAATGAAATGATTGATACTTTAACAACAAGTTAGCTATGGTGTAGTGACAATACCTTTTATTTTAATGATAGTGATGTTGAAGGAATATGATGAGATGATGATAAAATAATAATTATATTAATAATAAAATAGTGAACAATGATGGTGAATTTATGGTTGGGTGGTGGGTGGTGATGAGATAGTTGTAATGGTGTGGTGGAAGGGGTTCATAGTGGGAAGATGAGAAAATTATAGTTATATTAATAATCATCACAATGAGTTAAGGGTAAAATAAAAAATAAAAGTTTGTCTTCTAGTTTTATGATAACTAGAATCTTTCAAAGGTTCTAGATAAGGAAATGATTATGTAATAGAAAAAAAATTATTCACCATATCTATTCTATCTAATATAAGCTTCATTGTTGTTTGTTTTAAAATGTGTTTGTTATGCTTGAAGATTGCCTTAACCTACAGTTTTTATTTTTAAATTTAAATTAAAAAGTGATTTTTTGGATTTTAACTAGGAGATGATCAATCCCACCTTGACACAAGACATGCATTGGACTTGACGTAAACTTGTATTTGCCAATTTAAATATCCAATAATCAACCCTCAATGAATGGAGCTAAGAATGAGTCATCTAATCTTAGATTGAACTCTCGATATATATGATAACCACATAAACTTGTATTTACTAATTTAAATATCCAATAATCAACCTTCAATGATAAGAGCTGAGAATGATTTATCTAATCTTAGATTGAACTTTCAATATATATGACAACCAATAAACCACAATGATAATTTTTTTTTTACCAAAATAACATACCAAGGAGAATAAATGTGTACCCATCAATTTTATTACACGATAGTCAACATCTAAAGATAGAAGTCAATAACATGCAACCTAATCTTGAGTTTAGTTCTCGAATAAAAGATGATGAATGCATTGTTATTAAGTACAATTCTCAAAACAATCCCACAAATATATCTACACATTCAAGGAAACATGTTCATATATTACTAAATAATTCAACACAACTCAATTAATGTGAACAAATATAATCTAACAAAAAATAATTCACACGGCGAACATTAATCAAAACAAAAGCAAAAAATGACAATACTCAACACACATTCATGAACCAAAACCCAATGAATATGCCATAATAATTCTAAAATTTGGCAAATCACATATTACGGTTCAAAATTAACTTTTATGAGTCGAGGAAGTTGGCTAGAATGAGTTTGGAGGTGTCAAAATTGTTGGAAAAAAAAAATAGTGGTAGCATGTGCTAGAGATGTGTTGGGTGAGTAAGCTGGACTACGAGCATTGTTGATACACGTTGTGAGTTAGGGAGGCACATGGATAGGCCCACAAGTTGCTCATCTTCTCATACCAACGATATTTCACCACTACTTAATTAAGGTGGAGACTGGTGGCTTCAAAGAATCCTTTTGCTACTATTTTTTTCTCAATTGCTGCTACTTTTCTACTACTGTTATGGGATGTTAAAGCTATTATGAATTGTAAGGTTGTTAGTACTGATGGGATAGGGTCTGTTGAAGTAGGTGTTCATTGGTTATAGTTAGAATTTAGCGATAGCAATAGGTTAAGAGGTTGAATATTAGGAGATTTAAGAGACTAGTGTTTTTCTTATTCTTTTCTCTCTCTCTGTTTTTTTTCCTTCTCCTTTTTCTTTTGATAGCTAGGTACTATTTTTTCAAGAGTACCCTCTCAATGTTTGTGTGTCTTCTATTTTTATTGTGTGTGATTCTCAGCAAATAGGAAAAACTAAAATGAAAAAAATATTATTAGGCAATTAAATTTTTTCCTAATTAATTAAAATTTCTTTTCTTGATGTGTAATATCTCTTTAAATAATTTTTTTAATTTTCATTGATCCTCCAATTTATTTTCTTTTCCTCTTTAACATAATCTCCCATTATTATTTTTTAGTTCCTAATAACCTTAGTCTTTTGTCCCTTTTTCTTTTTCTTTTTATGTTACTCCCTAAACTCATTTTTCTTTCTCTCTATATATATATCATAAAAAAAATTAGAAAAATTAGGGGTAAAAAATACATTTTGAAAAATTTATTTTCTTTACAATATTTACGACATAAAAACATTAGAGAACTCAATGTCCTTTGGATTTGTATAGTAAGTTTTTAAATGAAATATATATATATATATATATATATATATATATATATCATAGGAAAATCAAAATGAATCTCAATTATCAGGTGATCAACCTTAACATAAAATCTATTTAATCTAAATTATATGGTGTCTAACCTCATAATCAAGTCTAAAAGAATTTAAAATCAGTCTAAATTGTTAGGTAACCGGCCTCAACATGAGAATTAATACCTTTACATGAGAATTTTAAAAATGAGTCAAAATTATTAAGTGACTAATCTTGACATGAATTTTTTTTAAAAATAGATTAAAATTATAAGATGACCAACCTTATCATGAAATTCTAAAAAATAGTTAAAATTATTAGATGACCAACATATAAAAAAAAGGTCAAAAGAAAATTGTCCTAGGACTAACGGATTTAACTTTGAAATGGAGTGTTAACTGATAGAAAATTGCCATTGAATTGATTGTTTTCTTAAGACAAAAGTGCCATTAGATTGATGGATTTTTCTAAAAGAAAGTTACCACTAGATTGATGGGTTTTAAAAGGAAAAGGTCATTAGGATGGATTATTGGACTTTTTAAAAGGAAGTTGTCATTAGATTGGTGATCTTTAAAGGAAAATGACATCAAATTATTGGGCTTTTTAAAATGAATATGCCATCAAATTGGTTAGTTTTTTGAAAAATAAAAGTTGCAATGAATAAATGAGTTTTTTATAAAAATAATATCGTGACTGATAAGTTTAAAAGTGATCTAATTGAGAGGTGACTAACCTTGTTATGAAATTTATATAATGGTGGGTCAAAATTATTTGGTAACCATTCTCAACATGAAATTTAAAATGAGTATCCTAAATGAAATGTACGAACTTCCTCGCATCACTTTAAACCTTTATTGTAGATCACACAATTGACCACAACATTAGGCTCATTTAAATTTGATTTCTAAGCAATTCAGTTCTATGACCTTTTATGTTTGATGTTGTCAATGGTTTTTATGTTTGAAGCTTTATTTGCCCTCTAAAATTACCTTTAAGAGCGGTAAAGTATATTTATTCGTCTTTGCTCACTTTTCATCATAACAAAACTATTTCCTCTATCATTCAATACTTATGATGGAGTTCTCCAAATTATCATTTAGCTATTGTCATGGATTCCAACAAACATAATTACACCCCCCAAAGTAATCTTGCTATGCTTTTTTTTGGAAACCAACATGAGACATATATCATTGTCATCATCATTTTTATCAAGAACTTTAGGAACTAAGTCAAATGAGAAAATTATATTGTAAAACATTTTATTTTTGCATCTTTCATGTTTCAAGTCCAAGTCACAAACCTTAATGATTATATTTGGATAAGTACAATCATTGAAATGAAATCATTGAGATATTAATTCTAAAGTGTTTTTACTAAATGAAAAAAAAATGATTTCTTAGTCAAAAGCTAGAAACATGTCATTCAAATGCTAAGATGTAATCTTGGGTGTTTTTATTAGTGTATAATGAAATGAATGCTGGTTGAAAAAGAATGGTTATCCTAACATTTAGTTGTAATTGACTAAAATGAATTCTTTTATAAATGGAGTGTTATTTTGAGAAAAAAGGTTTGATCCTAAAGGAAAGTTTTGGCTTTCAAAAATGAAAGACACCATGCTCTATTTTATGTTGATTTCTCATTCATTGGTGAAAATTCATGATTCAAGGTCTTAAAAAATGATATGCAATAATTTTACTTAATAAACATCTTTCTTCTTGTTAAAGGCTAAAGACTTATCAATACAAACAAATTGCTTTTGATAAGAAAGGATTTTTGAAAGCACATAATGTAGGTTAAGGTTTATGCTTATTAAAAATATATAATATATAAGGGTCAAATGATGTTTATCAGTGTAAAGACATATGTCACTTATTCAATTGTGCAGACCTTTTGAGCTTGTTATCTTGATTTTGATATTTTAGTGATCGATCTCATTTTAATCTCAATTCTCTAAATTTTATCTCATTTTTTTGACGTTGATATTTGGTATTTAATTAAGGACTTTGTGCCATCACTACAGACATTTATGAGAGCTTTTTTTTTTTTTTTTATTCCTTTTCTTTTGCTAACTTTTCTTTCCTTTTTATTTGGGAGAATTTCCAACACTTGCCCCATCTTAGGTTTTTATTCAAAAGATATTAAGGTTTAAAATAGGACTGCAATGTATATGTTTTATTTATGAAAGATATACCAAAGACGGCTTTTCTTTATCTCAAATCCATATTTTCCATGTTGATAAATATTAGCCTTATTCGAAACCATTATTTAATAGGAAAATCATGAGGTTAACCTTAAAGAAAAAAATAGTGGGATCATGACACAAAATGCATACTATTTATCAAATCATTTAATTCTCATCTTGGGTATATTATAAGCAAGATTTCTTCCCCTTAAAATTTTTAAGACTAGAAAGGATATGAAAAGGGTTCAAGAAGAGGGTTTGAAATAAGACTTTACCCTTTTAAGACTCATTTGGAAGACGATACATTTTAGGATTCAAAAAGAAAAAATAAATGAGATTTTACATTTTTTCAAGTTCACCAAGATTAAAAAAGAATTTTTTAGAATTTAGAAAGAGGGATTGCCCCTAACATTTTACATGACATGTCTCAAAATTTGACCAATGAATTTTTTATTATATTTTTGTTGTAACCCATTTTTGGGTCCCCATAATTGAAATAAAATAAATAGCCGAAGGAGGTTAGAAAAATAACAGGAGGCAGAAGCGCTCAGCAAATTGTCAGAAAAATCGGTCAAGGAGGTTAAAAAATACAAAGATGGATTTTTGACAATATATTCTTGAAGGATGAGAGCCTCGTTGAGAAGGAAAATTTGAATTTTTGGAGGAGAAAAGCCCAAATTTGGATGTTTATGGACTTAATTGGATTTTTATTTGAATTTATAGAGGATTTGATTGCAAGAAAAATCGATTTTAAGTCAATTTGGGCTTTAATTAGAAGAAATTTAAGTTCTGGGGCCAAAATATATTTTTTAGGAATTTTTTGGGTCAAATCAGGGGCTTAATTGCATAAATATTGAAGTTTAATGGCCAATTAGGGGTTTAATTGTGAAAATCCGAAACCAGGGACCAATTTGAAAAAAGCGGGTCAATATAGGGGGCTGTTTTGAATTGATTCAGGGGCGTAATTGAAGAAATTGGAAGTTTATTGATCAATTGAGGGCTTAATTGCATAAATCAGAGGCCAAAGACCAAGGTTAAAAACGCGGCCAACTATGGGGGCGAGGACCGAAATTGGCAGGGACTCAATTGAAATGAACAAAGATGATTGAGGGCTAAATTCGAAATTGGGCGCGTTCTGGCGCCATTTTTAAATGAAACGGCGCGTTTTCTCCGAAACGACGCCGTTTCATACATAAAAAAAAAGAAAAAAGAAAGACCGAACGGTGCCGTTTTGAACGGCACTGTTCCCCTTTCTTTCTTCCTCCCCCGAACGTGCAGCAGCATGGACGAAAACCTTTGTTTAATCAGTCGGTGCCCCTCTCTCCTCGCGTGCGCTGACATACCAAGCCCATGCACCTCGGACGACGCGAAGCCAGGAGGGCCACGCCATGATCGACCACGCTCACCGACCAGCCGACCGGCGCTGCCCCCCACGTTGCCCCAGCTCAACCCACCTTGTTCTGCTCCCCACGCTGCCCATGCAGCCCCGCTCCTTTGCCCGCCTATAAAAGAAAGTGGAGAGACTTGAAGCACGGGAGGAGAAAAGAAGGAAAAAAAACCGAGACCAAAAGAGAGAAAGAAACTGAAGGAGAGAGAAACCGTT
Source organism: Populus alba (assembly GCF_005239225.2). Classification (NCBI taxonomy): domain Eukaryota; kingdom Viridiplantae; phylum Streptophyta; class Magnoliopsida; order Malpighiales; family Salicaceae; genus Populus; species Populus alba. Next base: position 14,635,643 of record NC_133302.1, on the reverse strand, counting down.
GAACTAAAGGAATAAATACTTAAAACTCAAAGAAACAGAACCAGGGGGAGGGGAAGATTACAGAAACCGTGGGAGAGCTTAGAGAAAACCAAGACCGAGCACGACCCGAGAAGTCACCGGACCGTTGAGAACCGTCGTTTGGAGCCACCAACCTCCGCTGCAGCACCATCAACACGGACGTTTGACCAACCGCATCGCCACCACCAGCACCTCCACGAAGCAGCTGCAGAGAGGGAAGAACATTGTTGACAGAGGGAGCAAAGGAAATAAAGAGAAGAACAGCGCCAAAACAGCAAGGAAGAGGAAGAGGAGCTGCAGCAACGCCACCGCCAAACCAGCCACTGCCAGAACCACCGTGAGCCCTCATTGGTTTCCTCTCCACCGCCACCAGCATCACTGTGAGTGTTCGGCATCGTCTTCGCTCCTTTCGGTTCCACGTCCAGGTAAGCGTTTTGCGTCTCTGTGAAGGTGATTTCCTTTAGCATTTTCACTGTGCAAGTGAATTATAATTCACTTGAACAGTGAAATGCAAATGTTACTGTTCAAGTGAATTATAATTCACTTGAACAGTACCATATGTTACTATGTGTGTCTTCTTTTGCATGTTAATGTGCGTGGTTTTCGTTTTGCATTTTTTACTGTTCAAAGTGAATTTTAATTCACTTGAAAAATACCATTTGTATATGATATTAAGGATGCACGCGTGAGCTTCCACCCAGGACACTGGCTTGGGCCAGTGGTTAGGCCTGCTGGGTCAAGCCCAGCCATATGGGCCGAACGGGATCCAACTTAAAAACTTTTTTTTATTAAAAATAAAAATTCTTCAAAAAAAAAAAATTATTTTGAAAAATATGTGATTTTCACAATTTTGTTACTGTATTTTGATCAATACTGGTTTGTATTTTTATACTGTAAAGATACAAATCCGGTATTAAAATACCTGGTTTTCGTCAAAACATCAAAGATTTTCGAAATAAAAAATGTTTTTGCTTTCAAAAAATTTCCAAAAGTCCTTAAAAATATTGTTGATTTTTACTGCATTTTGTTTTTAGGGTGGAATAATATTGGTTTGTATTTTTATACCGTAAGAATACAAACCCAGTATTAAAATACCCGATTTTTGTTAAAACATATAAAAAATAATATTTTCCAAAAAAAATGTTTTTTTGTTTTTAAAATACGGCCTAGTCTCTCCAATATATATATATATAAATATTATATCCTCATATTTTCACACAACAAAGGAAATTTTCAAAACAATATATGTATTAGCATGCATTTTGGCTTTGATAACCAGTTTATTTAAGCCATGAGAACTAGGCCAATATTTCAAAAATTCTAAAAAATCTTTTTGTTTTCCTTTTAATTGGGATTACGAATTTATACGTAAAACGTATTCCTAAATATTTTTTTGGTATAGACGTTTGAACGGTTAGGATTTTACCCGATAAGATAAAAGACTTTCTTACTGAGGAGGATTTTTCTTGAACCATAGACAGACCAACGACTAGAAGTACAATAACACCTTAGTTTTTATCAGACAATCAAACAATGCAGCTTACCTTAGGTAAGGCGTTTTTGGGGTGCTGATACCTTCCCTTTACGCAACCAGTCCCCGTACCCGATCTCTGAGACCAGTTAGGGTTCCTAGTGACCAAAATACTAGGTGGCGACTCCCATTCCATTTTTCACCGATCAAAGACAATGTTTTCTTGTCTCCCCATATTTACCAAATAGATATAGATAGATTTACATTGTAGATAAGAAAATGGAACAACCATATATTTTTTCGCCGCGACGCCGCACACGTGCGACAGAATGGCGACTCCACTGGGGACCTTGTAGACTAAGCTTTGTTTTTGTTTTCGTGTGTTTTATTGTTAATATGCCTTTCCGTTTATTTTCATATTTGTTTTTTATTTTACGCGTATTATTTATGCATTGTATAAAATTGTCTCATGCATCACTTGCTTTTATTTTGAGAAGCACACACAAGCTTTAAGTTAAGTGGGGAATTAGCGATTTACCCTAAGACTATTGGTCAGGGTTTAAATGCGTGAAACACCCAACTCATATCTGAGTGCCTGCTTAGTAATGGTGGGCATACGTGTCTTAACTGTTCCTTGCAACGCCCCCATACTGTCTTTACGAAGAACGTCACTGGGCAGATATGAGACCCTTGAAGACCAGATAGAAAAACTACCCACTCTCACTTATTAAATAGAGCTTGTCCTTAGGTTATGTATCTTTGTTTGCAATGTTATACTCATCGCACATCAGTTGTGCATCACATTTTGATTCACGCATTTTATTATGCACGGCAGATTGTGAAACATAGGTCCCACATCCAGAGTCCACCAAACCCGGTCCAGTTCAAGAATGGAAAACGAAGAAAGAGCTCACTTAGAGTCACACTACCAGACCGATTTGGAATCCGTGAAAAATGAAGTTTCTCGGCTGACCGATCTACTCGAGCAACTTCTAAGAGCTAAGAATGGGGAGGGAATATCAGCACAACCACCTGACGGAGCGCCAACAGCTCACGTCCCTCAAGCATCTCAAAACCCGGGGGCAAACTCGGCCAATGAACAACATTTCGTGCCTATCACCCTTATCCAGCCAACTCATCCTCCAATCACTGTTGACTTAACCCCGGATAATAGGTCTCCCAGTTTGATGGACCAGGACAAGCTATTTGCTTTGGAAGAAAGATTAAGGGCAGTTGAGGGTAATGACTGGTTTGACCCTATGCGAGCAGCCGAAGTATGTCTGGTACCGAACATTGTGGTGCCCAAGGATTTTAGGATACCCGATTTCATTAAGTACACCGGCTTGGAGTGCCCAAACACTCATCTTCGATCTTACTGCAACAAAATGGCAGAGGTAATCCGTGATGATAAATTGCTTATCTATTTCTTTCAAGATAGCCTCACGGGATCTGCTTTGAGCTGGTACATGAGGTTAGATAATGTCAGGATCAGGAGCTGGAGAGACTTGGTGGAAGCTTTCCTTAAGCAGTACAAGTTCAACATGGAAATCGCTCCGGATCGAACAAGTCTAATGTCAATGGAGAAAAGAAGCCAAGAGTCAGTAAGGGCATACGTGCAAAGGTGGAGGGATGAGGCAATGCATGTCCAACCCCCTTTAATAGAAACGGAGATGGTGACTTTGTTCGCCAATACATTCAAGGCACCCTACTATGAGCATTTAATGGGTAGCTCAGCTCAGCATTTCTATGATGTTGTACGCATAGCGGAAAGAATAGAGCAAGGGATTAAAACTGGACGCATAATTGAGCCATTGCAGACGAAGGGTTTTATTGGAAGAAAAATGGAAGGTCCCGTTAACAACTTTGAAGGGGGGTCCAATAGCAAGATAACAGATTCATATAACCCACAAATACCTACCTCTCATGTGGCCCACATAAACTTTAACAAACCTTTTTCCCCTAATCGAGAAAATAACCAGTCAAACAACCACAACAACCATCAAAGACCAAACACAAGATACATTTTAGAACAACTACCACCATTACCCATGCCTTTGAAGGACATATATGCCAAGCTACTAAGCATTGGACAAATAGCTCCTATCCCCACATTACCACTACAACCACCATTCCCTATCTGGTACAAGCCCGAATTGGCTTGCGAGTACCATGCTGGTATCCCCGGGCATGGTCTTGAAACGTGCTATGCTTTCAAGAAAAGGTTGTTGGAACTCATCAAGATAGGATGGGTGTCATTTGAAGAACCACCCAACATCAATTCAAAACCATCGCCTAGTCATGACGCAAGTAGTAGTGGATAAAGGGCTGGAAAACCTTGGTCAAGAATTGTCAATAATGAAGAAGGTAAGATCGAAAGAGATGACAAGGAAACACACGTGGGGGAGAAGATGAAGCGCTGCTACGGTTGATTGTCCACACACTAGAAGAAGTCTCTACCAAGACCTTTTTACGCGAGTAGAGAAGTTTCAGAATGGGGTGACCCAAGAAGTTCCTGAAGTTAACCGACTTTATTTGCCTTAGCATGCTTTTGTCATTGTTTTTATTTGCTTTTATTTTCTCTAGTTGACAATCAGGGCTCATGATGTCAGCTAGATTTTGTATTTGTCTTTGAGCCCACCTTTTCTTTAAATAAATGATGAGATTATGCACCTTTTTAAACAAAGATGAGTGGTTACAAAGAAAGTATCATAAATCGGTCAAAGATGAAATTTAAGAAAAGCTACCCCTGAAGTACAACTATACCTCTGGATAGCATAATGAATTGATAAATCACCTGTAAACTTCTTTCAAGATAAAAATAGAGTTTATCAATTCTAACAATGTGCATTTTGAAATGAGAAAAATTCATTTTCCTTTCACTTTCTAAAGAGTTTATCGTTGGTGATCCCATTTAAGCCAGAATGAATTTCTCCTTTATAAAAACCCGGACTAGGATCACACTCCACACTGGGGGCAATAAAAGATATTTCATGAAAAGTTTTACATATTTTTCAAAGCAAGATGAGAGCCCGTAGATTTAAAAAAAAAAGAAAAAGCATTTGACAAAAGCATGACAAAAAGGCAATGACAAGTCATACATTTTGAGAAAAGAACCACTTGAAGAAAGTCAAAGACTTCTTCTCCAAGAATATGATCAATAAAAAGAGGCAACACGAGAGATGAATCCAGCATACGGCTTCAAAAGCAAGCTCGTGTTAAGAAAGAGCTTCATGAACTAGAAGAAGATGATGGGGCCTATGTTTCAAACCAGGTACGAATGCATGCATTGCATCTAATCATAAATCATTGCATGTTTGTTTTTTATCGTTACAGGAGGAGATCTTAGTGCATTCCAACAAGATTGTGGACGAAGAAAGAATCATTGAGTTGATTCTAGAACAACAAGAAGAGAAGATAATAGCTTTCAAACCCTGCCCGTAGGAGGAACGACATATATCAGCTTTGGTAATAAGGAATCGCCAGATGGGATTCCAAGCTGTTTGAGATCGCCAGAAGGGATCTCGTATTTCACTATTGTGGAGGTCGCCAGATGGGACCTCATATTTCGCGTTTGTTAAAAGGAATCGCCAGATGGGATTCCGAGTTGATTAAAGGAGATCGCCAGAAGGGATCTCGTGTTTCACTATTTGGAGGTCGCCAGATGGGACCTCATATTTCATGTTGGTAATAAGGAATCGCCAGATGGGATTCCAAGCTGTTTGAGATCGCCAGAAGGGATCTCGTATTTCACTATTGTGGAGGTTGCCAGATGGGACCTCATATTTCACGTTTGTTAAAAGGAATCGCCAGATGGGATTTTGAGTTCATTAAAGGAGATCGCCAGAAGGGATCTCGTGTTTCGCTATTTGGAGGTCGCCAGATGGGACCTCATAGTTCATGTTGGTAATAAGGAATCGCCAGATGGGATTCCAAGTTGTTTGAGATCGCCAGAAGGGATCTCGTATTTCACTATTGTGGAGGTTGCCAGATGGGACCTTATATTTCATGTTTGTAATAAGGAATCGCCAGATGGGATTCCAAGTTGTTTGAGATCGCTAGAAGGGATCTTGTATTTCACTATTGTGGAGGTTGCCAGATGGGACCTTATATGTCATGTTTGTTAAAAGGAATCGCCAGATGGGATTCCGAGATGATTAAAGGAGATCGCCAGAAGGGATCTCGTGTTTCGCTATTTGGAGGTCGCCAGATGGGGCCTCATATTTCATGTTGAGTAATAAGGAATCGCCAGATGGGATTCCAAGTTGTTTGAGATCGCCAGAAGGGATCTCGTATTTCACTATTATGGAGGTTGCCAGATGAGACCTTATATTTCATGTTTGTTAAAAGGAATCGCCAGATGGGATTCCAAGTTGATTAAAGGAGATCGCCAGAAGGGATCTCGTGTTTCACTATTTGAAGATCGCCAGATGGGACCTTGTATTTCATGTTTGTTAAAAGGAATCGCCAGATGGGATTCCAAGTTGATTAAAGGAGATGGCCTGAAGGGATCTCGTGTTTCACTATTTGGAGGTCGCCAGATGGGACCTTGTATTTCATGTTGGTTAAAAGGAATCGCCAGATGGGATTTCAAGATGATTAAAGGAGATCGCCATAAGGGATCTCGTGTTTCACTATTTGGAGGTCGCCAGATGGGACCTCGTATTTCATGTTGGTTAAAAGGAATCGCCAGATGGGATTCCAAGTTGTTTGAGATCGCCAGAAGGGATCTCGTGTTTCACTATTTAGAGGTCGCCAGATGGGACCTCATATCTCATATTTCATATAGGAATCGCCAGATGGGGTTCCAAGTTGATTAAAGGAGATCGCCAGAAGGGATCTCGTGTTTCACTATTTGGAGGTCGCCAGATGGGACCTTGTATTTCATGTTGGTTAAAAGAAATCGCCAGATGGGATTCCAAGTTGTTTGAGATCGCCAGAAGGGATCTCGTGTTTCACTATTTAGAGGTCGCCAGATGGGACCTCATATCTCATATTTTATATAGGAATCGCCAGATGGGGTTCCAAGTTGATTAAAGGAGATCGCCAGAAGGGATCTCGTATTTTGATAGTTGTCAAAGGAGGTCGCCAGATGGGATCCCAATGTTTTAGGCTGAAGAGGTTTGCTGTAAAGAAAGAGTTTCAGATCGATCAACCTTCGACCAGATCAGTTTCGAGAGTTCAAATTGGATTATCTTTATAAAACTTACTGCGCAAAACCCTTGCTCCGTAAGCATTATAAAGAGGGGGCATCTGTTGTAACCCATTTTTGGGTCCCCATAATTGAAATAAAATAAATAGCCGAAGGAGGTTAGAAAAATAACAGGAGGCAGAAGCGCTCAGCAAATTGTCAGAAAAATCGGTCAAGGAGGTTAAAAAATACAAAGATGGATTTTTGACAATATATTCTTGAAGGATGAGAGCCTCGTTGAGAAGGAAAATTTGAATTTTTGGAGGAGAAAAGCCCAAATTTGGATGTTTATGGACTTAATTGGATTTTTATTTGAATTTATAGAGGATTTGATTGCAAGAAAAATCGATTTTAAGTCAATTTGGGCTTTAATTAGAAGAAATTTAAGTTCTGGGGCCAAAATATATTTTTTAGGAATTTTTTGGGTCAAATCAGGGGCTTAATTGCATAAATATTGAAGTTTAATGGCCAATTAGGGGTTTAATTGTGAAAATCCGAAACCAGGGACCAATTTGAAAAAAGCGGGTCAATATAGGGGGCTGTTTTGAATTGATTCAGGGGCGTAATTGAAGAAATTGGAAGTTTATTGATCAATTGAGGGCTTAATTGCATAAATCAGAGGCCAAGGACCAAGGTTAAAAACGCGGCCAACTATGGGGGCGAGGACCGAAATTGGCAGGGACTCAATTGAAATGAACAAAGATGATTGAGGGCTAAATTCGAAATTGGGCGCGTTCTGGCGCCATTTTTAAATGAAACGGCGCGTTTTCTCCGAAACGACGCCGTTTCATACATAAAAAAAAAAGAAAAAAGAAAGACCGAACGGTGCCGTTTTGAACGGCACTGTTCCCCTTTCTTCTTCCTCCCCGAACGTGCAGCAGCATGGACGAAACCTTTGTTTAATCAGTCGGTGCCCCTCTCTCCTCGCGTGCGCTGACATACCAAGCCCATGCACCTCGGACGACGCGAAGCCAGGAGGGCCACGCCATGATCGACCACGCTCACCGACCAGCCGACCGGCGCTGCCCCCCACGTTGCCCAGCTCAACCCACCTTGTTCTGCTCCCCACGCTGCCCATGCAGCCCCGCTCCTTTGCCCGCCTATAAAAGAAGTGGAGAGACTTGAAGCACGGGAGGAGAAAAGAAGGAAAAAAAACCGAGACCAAAAGAGAGAAAGAAACTGAAGGAGAGAGAAACCGTTGAACTAAAGGAATAAATACTTAAAACTCAAAGAAACAGAACCAGGGGGAGGGGAAGATTACAGAAACCGTGGGAGAGCTTAGAGAAAACCAAGACCGAGCACGACCCGAGAAGTCACCGGACCGTTGAGAACCGTCGTTTGGAGCCACCAACCTCCGCTGCAGCACCATCAACACGGACGTTTGACCAACCGCATCGCCACCACCAGCACCTCCACGAAGCAGCTGCAGAGAGGGAAGAACATTGTTGACAGAGGGAGCAAAGGAAATAAAGAGAAGAACAGCGCCAAAACAGCAAGGAAGAGGAAGAGGAGCTGCAGCAACGCCACCGCCAAACCAGCCACTGCCAGAACCACCGTGAGCCCTCATTGGTTTCCTCTCCACCGCCACCAGCATCACTGTGAGTGTTCGGCATCGTCTTCGCTCCTTTCGGTTCCACGTCCAGGTAAGCGTTTTGCGTCTCTGTGAAGGTGATTTCCTTTAGCATTTTCACTGTGCAAGTGAATTATAATTCACTTGAACAGTGAAATGCAAATGTTACTGTTCAAGTGAATTATAATTCACTTGAACAGTACCATATGTTACTATGTGTGTCTTCTTTTGCATGTTAATGTGCGTGGTTTTTCGTTTTGCATTTTTTAACTGTTCAAAGTGAATTTTAATTCACTTGAAAAATACCATTTGTATATGATATTAAGGATGCACGCGTGAGCTTCCACCCAGGACACTGGCTTGGGCCAGTGGTTAGGCCTGCTGGGTCAAGCCCAGCCATATGGGCCGAACGGGATCCAACTTAAAAACTTTTTTTTATTAAAAAAAAAAATTCTTCAAAAAAAAAAATTATTTTGAAAATATGTGATTTTCACAATTTTGTTACTGTATTTTTGATCAATACTGGTTTTGTATTTTTATACTGTAAAGATACAAATCCGGTATTAAAATACCTGGTTTTCGTCAAAACATCAAAGATTTTTCGAAATAAAAAATGTTTTTGCTTTCAAAAAATTTCCAAAAGTCCTTAAAAATATTGTTGATTTTTACTGCATTTTGTTTTTTAGGGTGGAATAATATTGGTTTGTATTTTTATACCGTAAGAATACAAACCCAGTATTAAAATACCCGATTTTTTGTTAAAACATATAAAAAAATAATATTTTCCAAAAAAAATGTTTTTTTGTTTTAAAATACGGCCTAGTCTCTCCAATATATATATATATAAATATTATATCCTCATATTTTCACACAACAAAGGAAATTTTCAAAACAATATATGTATTAGCATGCATTTTGGCTTTGATAACCAGTTTATTTAAGCCATGAGAACTAGGCCAATATTTCAAAAAATTCTAAAAAAAATCTTTTTGTTTTCCTTTTAATTGGGATTACGAATTTATACGTAAAACGTATTCCTAAATATTTTTTTGGTATAGACGTTTGAACGGTTAGGATTTTACCCGATAAGATAAAAGACTTTCTTACTGAGGAGGATTTTTCTTGAACCATAGACAGACCAACGACTAGAAGTACAATAACACCTTAGTTTTTATCAGACAATCAAACAATGCAGCTTACCTTAGGTAAGGCGTATTTGGGGTGCTGATACCTTCCCTTTACGCAACCAGTCCCCGTACCCGATCTCTGAGACCAGTTAGGGTTCCTAGTGACCAAAATACTAGGTGGCGACTCCCATTCCATTTTTCACCGATCAAAGACAATGTTTTCTTGTCTCCCCATATTTACCAAATAGATATAGATAGATTTACATTGTAGATAAGAAAATGGAACAACCATATATTTTTTCGCCGCGACGCCGCACACGTGCGACAATTTTTATAAAATTTTGCTTTCACATAAACATATATTAATTTTAGAACAATAGTTAGACCTTAAAAACACACTTCATTAAAAAAAATAAAATGCAAAGTAGCTCCAAAACATATGAAAAACATTAGAACTACTAGAAACAAAATACAATAGTGACAGAACATGCTAGAGGCGCGTGGGGTGATCAAGTTGGACTGCGAACATTTTCTGACACACACCAAATGGGGTTAAGGAGGTACATAGATAGTTATGTAGGCTACTATGTTAGTTTAATATGCCTTGTAGCCAATTGGTTGGTTACACATGATATTATTATATTCATATATATATATATATATATATATTATTAATAAAGGCTTAATTTATCTTTAAACATTCATATAATATTAGATTAATGAATCTAGAGTAAAGATAAAGTCCATGAGACAAAATGCTTTGCAAAAGGGAATTATAAAGTTATTATACTTGTGTGATTCTTATTGCATCAAAGTATTGTTTCTAAAAATGTTCATGGTTGATGCTCTCTCTTAAATATTTAATATTTATTAGAGCTGTAAAGACTGATACATATTACGTTCTTTTTTTTTATAAAAGAAAGCAATTTTTCTCATAAACTAGGGTATAATGGATACCTAGAACTAATATGTAGGTGTTTGTTATAAGAAATGTACACTGAACTGACCCACATAAGAATTTCATATAGAGAAATCACCTATATCTATGGCTCATGTGATGGTTGTGTAAGTGATTCTTAGACTTGAGATCACTATATCATCTTATATAAAGAATGACATACTTTGATTCTGTTCCATGCTGTCTGAATCGAGATAACGAAAAGGCAAACATTGAGTATACCATGAACTATATAAAGGTACTTGAGTGATCAAGAGATGATTCATCACTCTAGATGAATTAGAAAAAAATGTCTATCTATTCTCAAATAGTATTGACAGAGAAATCTTTGGCCAATGTAGAATGAGATTTAAAAAGAGTTTCAAATCTTATTCAAACGATCAATGACTATTATGTAAATAATAAACATAATTTAGCATGATAGACATAGTTCATGCTTTAATATTAAATCGAAACATTATTGATGAAAGAATATTAATTACATTAAGAAACTGATCACTGAAAGGTTAAGTGAAACCATTAATGACTTTTCTAATATTCAAAGGATCATGACACGTTGCTAAATGATGCACCTGATCTTCAGATATAAATTAATCAATTGTTGAAATGATAATAAATTAAATTATTTAATTTATTTACTTAGAATTATAATTTATATTTGGGCCAACATATTAGGAACCTGATGGGTCACATACATTAAAAACTATTAATAAAAAAATTAAACTGAGATGATTTAATTAAGTATGACTTAATTAAAAATATATTTTAGGAGTTAAGGAATAAAATATAAATTAATACAAGGATTATTTTTCTAGACCTAAAAAAACAAAGACATGATTGAGTTAATTTCTAAAATTATCCTGAATTAATATATAACTATTATTCTGGAGAAAAATTGATATTTTGCTAATTTATAGGATTTTTCAGATTTTTCTATAAATAATAACCTATTTCTCTTATCTTATTTGGAGGGTGATTGTCTATTAGATAGAAAAATTATGTAAAGACAATATTAGAGCTAAGTGACCGTTTGGCATTGCGGCCAAACCGGCTTTTCGAAAAAATTCAATTTTTTTTTTTTGCTAAAATTGAGTGCGGTTTGTACTTTTTGGATCGTTTTGATGTGCTAATGTCAAAAATGATTTTTAAAAAATGAAAAAACATTATTAGCATGCTTTTCGGCACGAAAAGCTATTTGAAAAGCAACCGCTACCACACTCCCAAACACCCTCTAACACTAAAGGCATAACAATTATTCTCTTTAAAATTGGAATTTAAAAGATTTTTTATGGGTAGTTCGTGTGGATTATCATTGGAGACCGGATAACTAGACAACTTATAGTTTGTAACAACCCAGTCTTTAAGAAATTATTTAAAGCCAAAAAAGATTAAATTTTCAGATAATAAATCTCTAAATAACTCTGGATTTATCTAACAAAATTCTAGAAACTCTCAGATAATTTTGTTTCATAGTTGCTACTATATGCATGTTTGTGTGATATTTGAAACCCAATATACTCCTCTTCTCATGCTTTCTTCATATACTGGTAATGTATATCAACATCTTTTACGGTGGGAGATCGATGTCTTCGAAGAACAATGCTGCTGATGTTTTTTTTCTCGACTGCCGCTATTTTTTTTGCCAATGTTTTGGGTTGGTGGAGCTGCTGTGAATGCCGCTGCTACTAGTGCTGACGAGAGACAATCTATTAGAGTGGGTGGTTGGCGGTTGTGGTAAGAATCCGATGGTGGCAACAGGTGCGGGAGGCTGAACAGTAGGAGATTCAGGGGACTGATGTTTTTTTTTTTGCTAGCTAGGTATTATTTTGCAAGAGTCCCCTCTCAATATTTGTATGTGTCTCCTAACTATATTTGCTGAAACCCTCCACAAAACAGGAAAAAACTAAAAAAATAATGTTAGTCAATTAAATTATTTTCTACTTGATTACATGTTTCTAATTAATAAAATTTTCTTTTTTTAATTTAATGTGTATGATCTCTTTTAATTATTTTTTTAATTCATAATCACCTTAGCCCCTTGTCCTCATTTTCTTTTTATTTCACTCCCTAAACTCTTTTATATATATCATGAATATAAAATTAAATAAAAAAAAATTAAGGGTAAAAAATAGGTTATTATGATGGATGGTGGTTGTGATGAGTGGTGGTGGTAGTCTTTGGTGAATATTATAAGTTGTAGTGTCAAGAAAAACATTTTACCCTTCTCCACGAGGTTAAAACATTTTCTCCCTTTTCATGATATTGAAATATGTTTATTCAAATTAATACTATTTAGGAGTGTTTATTTTACATTGAAAAATAGAGGAAAAATATTTTCCATGAAATTATTTTCTTAAAAAAAAATTATCAGTCTTAAAATGTGAGTTTAATTATATGTGCTGAAAATTTAAAATGTTAAATTTAATATGAAATCTCAGATTTTATAATAATTTTTGTAAGTTTGAAAACAATACCATCCGAATACACTCGAAAGAGAAATGCATGGATTATATGTTTTTTTTATAAAAACAACTTGGATTATGAAAGCGTTTAAAAAAAATAATTGTATTCATGTTTTTTTTATATATTTTATTAAAATTAATTTTTGAATTGTTTTAATACACTAATTTCAAAAATAATTTTAAAAAAGTATTATTTTAATATATTTTAACATAAAAAATATTTTAAAAAATAATAACAATAATCAAACACGCCCTATTATCATTTAAGTGTTTCTAACTCTTGAAAAAGCAATTGTTGATTCAAGCTGATACGACTAATGAGAAAAGACCATCTGTTAAAGTTGGATCCGAATATTTCTTTTAAGGATATGTTATTTAAAATAAATTATTTTTTCTTTACATGATTAGCTAATTTATTTTATCTTGATTAATACAAACTAAACATTTAATACAACCAACCCTCCATTTAAAAAGCAATTACAATAATTAAAAAAGCCAGAAATAAGAAAAATAAAGAGAATTTTCTCTTCATAAACGTATTTTCTGAACAAATAAATATATTCCCTAGTGGATTAAAATAAATTATCAACAAATTCGTTTCATGTACCAAAACTGTTTTTATTTATCTAATTTCAATCTGCTTCCACATTAACTCAAGCACTTATCTTGAACACTAAATCTTGACTTCCTGACTTTTCTACATGTAATATCTCTGTCGTGTTTCTTTTTTCCATTTTCATGGACAATGGAAAAGCTATACCTGTATTATTTCCCTAATCTTCCCAATCTTTGCGCCCTTCTTCTGCATCAGAGTTCCTGGAAGCGATGACATCTGATAAAACATTTGCTGTTTGATGTCCATTTGGCTGTTTCACCTCCTTTATTTCATCCCAGTCATCATCCCACCCTTCATCCCACCCTTCAGTTGTTTCCATATTATTAGCTGAATGGGAGTCTGGCCGCTCCATTTCAAGTTCCTGATATGGGACTCCATCAACATGCGAGCTTTTTAGAAACCAGCAGCAGGCACATGCCCCTCCAGATATCAAAGCTATCAAAAACAAGTAGGCTCCGTATTTGGGGGATAAATAGGTGCCAAGACCAAAGAACGGCTCATATTTGACTTTTAGTTTCTTTGATCCCATTTCAATTGTGCACGAACCATTTACTGTGTTTAATATGATGGACGGACTTCCTTCAACATTTTCTAAGACATCAATCTGAACAAAGAATGCAATAGGACTTATCAAATAAAAGATAGAGACCAAAGATCAATATGTAGGAGATGCTCAATTGATTCTACAAGGGTTATTTATGCATGAATCAGTATTTCTGCAAGTTAAAACCGGTTCTTTGTTTCCAACTCTATAACCCAACCCCCCATTATATCAGTTGTCAAACAAGACTCCCAATGTATTCCCACCAAGACATGTCCCACTTCTGTAAAGCATAAATGCTAGAAATTAAACGAGCTGAACCTTTATGGCATCGTGTTTGGATAGTTGTATCTCTGGGAAAGTAACCTTAATATCTGTGATTGGTAAGATTCACTTTCAAGATGCCCTCTCCATCATTCTGGACAAGAAGAAACAGTTTCCCTGGATGCTACATAGGAAAAATAGAGAGCACTTCACTGTAAATTCAGTAAGGCATGAGGAATGATCAGTAAAGATGAAAAACCCAATCCAATGCATCATAAATCTAAAGTGGACATGAGATTTGCAATGAAAGAATTGCAGCCTTGTGCTAAGAGTCTTGTCTCTAGTTTTATCAATACAAACATGACGTCATGATCATTAGCAAAAATTGCCATGTTTTGCTTTAGCAAGTAGTGAGAAAAGCTTTTTACAGATTGGATTGATGTTTTTTTCCATTCAAAACAGAACATTGCACAGTCAAAGGCATACGAAAGGGAAGAAGTGATGGTTTATCTGACATTAGGAAGCAGAACATCCAGAATAATAGGAATCTTGGAGTGATAGTTCTTCAAATTCGGTAGAAGAATGGATCCAAAGTGACTGGGGTTTAGACAACAATAGGTATATCATGAGTCATCAAAACATCACAAATAAGATAATCCAATGTTTCATTTGTTCATTCCAAAATGTTTCTATTTAACTGAAAACAATCTCCATAATAAAAAGAAAACCATTTCCCAAGAGATTCAATAGTCAAACTAAATCCATATTCTGTCAAGTCAAGCACAAATCAGTTCAATTAAGAAAAGTACAATATGGTTAAAGCAGGCAAGCTTGAAGGTAAAGCCCAGATTAAGTCAATGCAAGAAGGAAAATTACAAAACCCTTATGGGGGAAGATGGGGCAGTAAAATGAATTTTGTCTGGCATGTATGATTATTTCTAACTAATTTTAGCATTACAATGTTATTTCCATCATGATTAGCAAAAATAAGCTCCCGATGCTCTCTCTGTTGGGAATTATCATTCACTCTTCAAAATGGTAGTGCAGACAATGTTGCAGGACAAGTTATAAATGCAGCATGTATCCAAATACTTTTGGAAAAAATAATGATTGTAAAACCAGGTGATTTCCTGACCTTATCGGTTTTATGACATTAAGATGATCTTCAACAAGCAAAGAAGGAATGGCAATAAGTTGCTATCCCATGCAAACAAAAGGACTAGATTTACATAACTTGCTGAAAAATGTTCTACTAGTTTGATTAACATACTGTGGTAAAAATATGAAATTAGAACTGTAAAGTGATGATTAGTTGAGACATTAAGATGATCTTCAACAAGCAAAGAAGGAATGGCATATGTTGCTATCCCATGCAAACAAAAGGACTAGATTTACATAGCTTGCTGAAAATGTTCTACTAGTTGATTAACATACTGTAGCAGAATATGAAATTAGAACTGTAAAGGTATTACAAGAACATTTTTAGAACTTTAAGGTTGGTTTCATCGAACTCAAAAACTATTTATCAGGTGGATGAGAAAGTGATCAAATTGAACTTTGGACGAGATCACAAGAATGTTTTCATAGAAAACAAATAAATCAGCAAGACCTAAGTTAGAGAAACTAGATGAAGCAGCTGCATCTTCTCAGGGGGAACAGTTGAGAGATGAAACATGAAGAAGAACACCTTCAAGTTTGAGAACCAAGATCGTAGTTCTAACTATTTCAAATCTATTTATTTGAACAAAAATTAACTGAACAAAATCAATATTGAGATATTAGGGCAATAAAATCTAAACAAAAAGAAAAGAAAAACGAGAGAGAGAGAGAGTCGAGATTAGCAGTAGAAGAGTACTCACAGGTACTTGACGAAAGAAGGCAAGCAGTGAGGTTATTAGTGGAGTCCCGACATCCCCTTTTATCTATCGGATCGGAACACCTCTCCTTCGTTTCCATGTAATATTGAAATGGTGCAGGAATCGGAGAGCTCTGCAACAAAAATAAAATAAAAATCTACATATTATTAAAATTCTAAAAAAAAAGAGAGGGAGGGAAATGGGAGTTATCACCTCTGGAGATTCTTTTTGTCATTAAATTTCCGAGGTAATTCAAAAACCCAACCATCGCATCCTTTTCCCATTATGAAACTCATCATCAACCCACGAAGAAGAAGAAGAAGAAGAAGATTCATTACCCTCTGATTACTCATAATCAATTGATTTTACAGATAATTATTTCAGCACGACACTGCTCCCTTCCGCTTTTCTTCTTCCTCTTCATCCTCTCCTCTTTTTAACTAGCTTCTTCTACAGGTCAAAGTCTATACTCGTTGACTCCGTCTCTCCTTTCTTGGCTCCTTCTCCCTTTCATTCTTCCTTTCACAATTAACTAATCCTCTACGGTTACTCGTACTGAGGCTGCTGCTTAGTTAGCTTACCCTTCGCTTTCAAATTACTCATGTGGCAGTTTGGGGTCCACACACGGTATCTTGAAGACGTCACGTTTTTCTCATTCCGTGAAACGACAGCGTATCTGTGCCTATCTGTGTTTGGAATTAGATTTTTTTTTCCTGAACCCTTGTCTGTAAATCATCGATGATCTATTGTCTTAATTCACTCTCTCTCTCTCGTATGGAAACAAACCCCCAAATTCCTTCAAATTAGGGTTTGATTTCGTCATTTAAATCAAATAGAAAAAACAAAGAGAAATGTCAATCAGAGGAAATATCTTTAGTTTTTGTGCTCCACAAAACGGAATAAATTCACAACTACTCTTCCAAGACGATCCATTACGATTCAATTGCACCGGACCGCCTCCGCAACAACAGCAGCAACGCCGTGTCGGATCCCAAAAACTCGGGAACTCACCGTTTTATCGATGACAACAAGCTCTTCTCCTCAACCACTACTGCAACCGCCACTTCCACCGCCGGCTCCGACCGTTACTTTCCCTCTCACCACCAACCACCACCAGGATTTTCCCGAGGAATGTTTATCAGCGTGAACCGCAGGGAACTAGTGGAGATGATACCGACGGTGAGGATGATGAAGATGATGAGGAGGACGATGAGGAGGAGGTTGATGACGTAGACGGTGGTGATGGTGATCATGAGAATGGAGTTTGATGTGCTTGTTGCTGCTATTGATCTGTAACAGCAAAAACACTAACTGTAACAACAATAATTGTAAGTGGAACTATTATAGTAATGCTAGTAATAGTGTTCATTTGGACAAAATTGGGAAATGGAAATGCAAAAGCCCAAGCATCTTTTCTTCTTTTCGGTAAGTGGAAAGAAAATCTTTTTTTTTTTTCAAAGCTTCTTTATTTCCGTCTTCTTTATTGGTGTTATTTGTTCTGGCTTGTTTAGGGATTAGTGGGGAAATGGTGAAAGATGGAATTGGTGGTGGCGGCGGCTTGGGGCAAACAGGGAATAATGCGGTGACGATCGCGGAGGCAGATGGGGAGATGTATTATTCGCAGTATTTGCAGGGGACGGGGGGGTCTGTGCTGGTGGAAAGGATATGGGTGTGGAAAATGGCTGTGGATTTTTTGGAAGGAAGGAGGTTTCAGCATTTTTCGAGTGAGTCTGGAGATTCTTTAAGGGCTATTTTATCGGCCCCTGTTACGTAAGTTTTTGAGATTGATTGTTGAATTTTTTTTTCTATGTTTGTATGGCGATTTTTATGTGTTTGGCATGACATGGACTATTTGTGTTCGAATCAGAAGTTTTTGGAATAATCTGTTTTGGCATGCCATTTTTTTATTCTACTGTAAGCATGTTGCTGGAAAGTTTTTACTTGTGCAATTTATTTACTTTGGTTTATGGATTCAGGGGAGCTTTAATGGATGACGCCATGATATTGCCTTGTGGGCATTCATTTGGAGCTGGTGGAATGCAGCATGTTATCAGAATGGTCAGTTCTCAATTGAGAAGGAATTTTTGGTATTTGAATAATTCATTGCAACTCTCTATCATAGGAGGTTTGAATAACTTCTCATACTGAGAAAGTACCAGATCAAAGAGTGTGAGAGAAAAGAGAGGGGGTGGGGGTTTTGAGCTTCGTTAATTGTGTGCCTTAATGAATTTTATCTGCAAACTTTAAATTTACTACAAAAGCTTCAAAGGCTGCTTCTGACAGACCTCCAGCTTTAGTCACTGTTACTATAAAGTTTCCTTCAGAAAGCACTATACATGAAGTCTGGATATGTCCATATCGAACTGTAATTTTGGCTTAGTTGAGGCTCTAACACAAGCACTGCCTTTTAAGTGCGTCTATTTGCATGTTTGGTCCTCTTTGTAATTGGCCACTTTTCAATCTTATACCCTTAAGCAGTCCTTGTAATTTGATAGTTGAACTTGTACAGTTTTTTTTACTTTTAATGGTAATGCATGTTTCTAGGTGCTGGTTTTTAATATAGTTGTATTTTATTGCTTTGGGCAAGAGCAAGCTACAAACCATGTCCTGACAATCTGTCAATAGTAATCATAACTGTCTTCAAGGCCTTATGATCAACAATTAATGAAATAGCAAACTTTTGTTGGTCAGATATGACACACTTCTGGACTTTCAAGAAGAGCAAGCTTGACCCTGTGATTGATATACTGGAATGAAGTATTTTTGCTTCTTGTTGAATTGTCTTCCTTCCACTCATTTTATAACAACTTATAATGAGATGTTTCTGCATTTTTAGCTTTCTGCTTAGCAATGCTGAAAAGTTTGTGCGCCTCTGCTTGTTCTGTGCAAATGGTTTAACTTTCACTGGACTCTGTTATTTAGAAATCTAACAGTTGTGTTGCATTCTGATCTCTCTCTCTCTCTCTCTAAGATGTTCTTACAGTTGTTATGAATATGATTTTTGATTTCAGTTTTATGCTTGCATTTTCAGAAAGTTTTGCTACAGTTGTTCAGAGTCAATTTCAAGAAGACTCAATAGCTCCCAACCTCTGTAAGTAGTAATTTGTTGTTGTTGTTGTTGAAGTTGTAGGATTTTATGATCCTGCTTCCTACAAGAAAAAAATCGCAGGCTTTGTATTTTTTAAGCAGTGGCAAGATATAGGAGTATATAGTCACTATGATAAAGAGAACTATGACAAGTTCATCACAGCTTTCTTTTTCTTTGGCTTGTTCCTTTTCAACTGTTTCATGATTTGCTGCTGTCTATACAGCTCTCAGATATGCTGTCCAGGCATTTCAGCGGTAGAAGAGGAGTTTACAATTTATCGCTCATACAAAAGGGGTCAGAGAGAGGTTTGACCAGGTTTGTTCCGGCAAGCCCTGGGTTTCCTTTTAAACATAATTCTCTTTAACAAATGTCAATAAATAGGAGCAGACTGCATAACAATGCATACCTTTCCTTTTCATTGCAAGTCATGCTGCTGCATGGTTCTTCCTCATCTGAAGTAGATTTTCTCAATGAGAATGTCCCTTCATGTTGACAATTCAATAGCCTGGATTTAAAAAAACTGTGTCAATCACTGGGATTTTTTAAAACCCTGCAACTCAGATACTTTATTTAAGTATTCTCTTATGTTTTAATTTATCCACTGCCATTTTATTTTTTTTTGTTCCTCGGCAACCCTTTGGTTTTAGAATGCAGCAGTGGCCTCAACTTTTATAAGCTTTTCTAAAAATCGCCCACTGTTTTTTCTCTTATAGGACAAAGGTGGTTATGGCGATTCAGGGGTCATGGATCCACAGCCAAGGTAGAGGTGTGCAGTTCCCATTTGCTGTGACAGACCGGGTTTATTATAAAGTGTTTAGCAAAGCTCCAGTTTTCCCTGTATGGTTTGTCTAGTAATCATTTAAAATTAACAATATGAAATGGAAATATTCAGGGAAACAAGAGGACACCTCCAGCGGTTTTGTTTGGACGGGAGGCTGTTTGTGACACACAATTGCTTAAATGGATGGTTGGTCCTTCTTGTTTTTCTTACCTTCAATTTTTTTGCAGTTAAGGTTTGGTGCATTGCCTCAGGTCAATTCTATACTGGATGGTCGTGGTTGCTCTTTTCTTTCCTTGAGAAGATAATACGTTTTACTTTTTGTGGGCATTGTTATGTCGACCATGAA
Organism: Populus alba; assembly: GCF_005239225.2. Classification (NCBI taxonomy): domain Eukaryota; kingdom Viridiplantae; phylum Streptophyta; class Magnoliopsida; order Malpighiales; family Salicaceae; genus Populus; species Populus alba. Next base: position 14,615,357 of record NC_133302.1, on the reverse strand, counting down.
GTTTTATCAGAATCTGTGCATTGTTGATTTTTGAATTTCTTGGCTGTCATTACATGCATATGGGAACATTCGTGGAACAAAATCTGTTTTGAATGAGTTAGATACTTTGAATTAGTATGTAAATAAGTGAGTACATTTTGCAGCTTGGATGAGATAACAGATATGGTGATGGAATTACATCTTAAATGGTGTGAAATGATTGAGCAAAACCTCTAGTCATGTAGGATTGAAAGATTGTCTCAGTTGAGATTTCTGCACGCAATGGCATGGTTGCCTGTTTTTTTTGTATGAAAGGTGGTGGTAACTTGATCCTTGTAACTTAATACAAACATTTACAGTTATTAGTGAAGACGTTGGAACAATTGCAGAGGAGTAGTAAAGTTGCGAGTATCGATCACTGCCAACTTTCAAGATGATCCAATCTTTCAAAAAACAATATCAACCAAGATTGGCCATCCAAACTGGCTCCTGTCTGCTTATACACCAACCGAGGTAAGCAAATTAATTCTGCCTACACACCATAGCAAGGTTGGTTTTCGCCGATACTCAAAACTACTTTTCTTTACGCGATGAGTTTTCTTCTTGCAGTCCCTACTAGCCAATGTAAGAGCATGTAAATTATAGAAGCCATGATGCAAATTGTAAATTTTAGGAAAGCAAATAGATGGAGAGTTAAAATCAAACAATTTTATTTCTTTGTTTTGGACAATGACGAGCCTGTCTGTTATCTAACTAATGTTTGTGCACACTGATTTCCCATATCAAAGCTTTGTTGCTCTGCCAAGGTCTCTGGTGCAATATGTTTTAATTATCCAGAGCAGCTTATCATTAGTCTGTCAGATAACCAGAAGAGATCCAAATCTCTTGCAAAAAAATATTAGTAAATCGAGAAATTTATGCTTTGTCTGACCTACGAGTCATGTACTATTAAGTTGAAAAATGATAATTAATATATCTTCTCTTCTGAAAAAGTTTACTATATTAGCACAGTAATTAAAAAGGAGAATTCAATGGAGCCTTTCAGAAGCCCGTGAGAACTATTATGAGAGATCTTAAGAAGCCTTTTCAGTTTTAGCAAAAGGCCAAATATTTTTTTTTTATATAATATAGGAGAATTCAAGTGTTTTATTTATTTATTTATCCTTCTGTTTCCGAATGGGTTGGATACAATCCACCAAGCTCAAGACCTTCATTGGACTAAAAGTGCACTCTGGAGCACTTGTTAAGAAAGTCATCTATATGCCTCTAATAATTCACAGTCTCTTTTTTTTATTTAGAATTATTGTAACCGACTTAAAACATTAACCAATATAAAACACACATTATTTAAAGTGTACTATAATATCCTATATTTTTATTTAATATTTTAATTTTTCATTCATTCTTAACACAATACTTAAAATAAATAAAATATAAAGTTAATAGAAATATGTCTTATCAATTTTTATTATTATATTGAAGAATCATTTTATTTTAAATTACACATCAAATGAAAAATAATTAATGAATGAAATTAATGGTTAAGAAATTCTTGGAAATGCTAAATTTACCATTTCCGTGTTAATTGATAAATTAACTGTAAATAATTAAATTCATTAATTTATCATTAATGTACGGGTAATGGTAATTCAAAGTGGAGGTAATTCATCCTTGTGGAGCTATTTTTTTAATATAATATAAAAAAGTGTAAATTCCAAATATGATAAAGTTGAGAACTCATTTGACTAATGTTGAATTTTTTTATTAAAATTTATATTTCAAATTATATGAGGTGAAAGATGTTCTAGATAAATATGATTTACCTATTAGACTATTAAACAAGTCATGCACTGGTTGGGTTTAAAACCTTTTTCTGGAAATCATTTATTTTTAAATTATATGTAATAAATAGACATATTATAAGAAATACTTGAATAAATTTAAGGGGGGAAAAAAAAAGGAATATTATTAAGGGGTAATATAAAAAAGAACATATGCTAATATACAAAAAAAAATGAGATAATCTTATTCAAAACCATGTCAATTGAAGAAATTTTAATAAAATAATTACTCTAAAAAGTTCTAAATGGATTTATTTTAATGAATACTTGTAGACACAGCATCTCAAACATATTTCTAACTAATTTATTGTATAATTTTAAATTTGATAATTAAATTAAATAAAAAATAAATAAATAAGTAAAGTAGGGTGGAACGGTTGGGCTTTAAGTGGTCTAGTCATCTAAGCTTCATAATATTTTTTTTGTTTTTGTTCAAGTATCGAAGAGATTTATCCATCATTTTTTTTTATAAAGAAAACAATGATGTGTTGTTTATATTCTAGAGTTCTACATTAAAAGATGTTAGAAATTGACTAGTGAGGTTTTAAACTAAAAAAAAAAAAAACATTTTCTCAACATGTTTTAACCTAAAATCACCTAAAAAAAAACCCCCTTTAGAATCTAAAAAAATATAATTTCTCAACCCAAAATGACTAAATGAGTTAGAAAAAACATAAAATAAATAAAAAAACAATTTTCTTTCTTAACTTCAATATACTTTTTTGTCATGATGAATGGAAAAAAAACACTTAATTGTAGCTTCATTCGTTCGAATGGAACTTAATTGACACAAAAATAAATTTTTTTATTGTTGTTATAATTGACAACCAAAGATTTTTTTCTTATTTTTCTTATTTTTTGACAAACTTTCTCTTTTTATTTTTTAAATTTAATGTAAACAAAATAAGTTTTGTAATCAAAATTATAACTTATAAATAAAAAGATAAAAAAAAGGCCATTAATGTACAGTTTTGAAAACAAAAGTCTTTATCTTTCTTGGTTTTAATTCAATCCCTCTATTTCTATTTTTCAAATTAATAAATTAATTTTTTTTAATTAAAACATTACCAATGTCAAAAAAAAAATTATTTTTTTTCTACACATGAAAAACCCCTTATTAAGCTAATTTAATCAACTTCAAGATCAATTTAACCAACTTAACATGACAAGAGTTAAACTGAAAAAAACCACGTGGATGGGAAAAAACAATTGTGCCTTGAACCGCAATTGCTTTTTTTTTTTTCTCAAATTTTAATTCAAGTTCCTAATTTTAATTACAGCAAATAATAAAATGAGATTTTGTTGCAAAACCAAACATCAACTCCATATCTATACATGTTTTGACACCATAAGATCAAAACAATCAGGTCCCAACCTACATTTTGGTTGAACCGCACTCATTAAAAGGTGCATCATGGTTTTCAAGGATGAAATTGATTCCAAAAACAGTCTTTATGGAGAGAGATTGCTTCTTTTTCTTCTTTTTATCTAATCAAGACTTGATATTGAGATATGAAAATTATCTGACAACGAATAATCTTAAAATTTTCGTCAAGAGATAAAATAAGCACAGATGAAGCATTAAGACGCAAAAAATAGTGTAGTGTTTGTCATTATGAAATCATTTAAGACAGGCTTTTGGCATAAGCTAACCTCATACATTACAGAAAAAACATAATACAAAGATGTTTGTACTAGAAAAACATGACCCTAAGCTTGTATTGGGCTTAGAAAAAAAAACAAAGAGTAAGGATTTGTGGAGAATTTCAGGTGATTTGAGATTTAATGTCTAGCACTTCAATTTTTTCTACATTAGGGCTTCTAGGTATACTTAAAGATCGTTAAAAACTTTTTTTAAAATTATCTGATACCATCAGCAGGAACTCAGAATAACTGTATTATAAACAGCCAACCCCCAGAGCCCAGCGTGACCATCCACTCAAAGGTAGCATGAAACTGCAGCTGGATTCTTCATACAGTCAACGATGTTTTCTGACATAAATTCTTCAAACCGATCAGGGAACGTTAATGAATCGAATCGGCTTCATGTTCTGATTCTCAAAGATGACAGGTTGCAGGCTTGACCATCCAATGCGTGGGCAAAGAGGAAGAACTGTTCAATGGGAAGAGTCTTCACTATTTCCTGTTACCATTCCCGTGAAGCAAGACTGAGCGCAGTGGATACATGAAACCAAGAGGACAGTCTTGGTTACATGCATGTTTTCATCTTAGGGGGTAAGCTTTCCACACACAGAGGAAGTGTTCTATTCTATGTTTCTAGTTCTAGAACAAAACATCAGATGATTGGTAAAGATGAATATTAACAGCAGAATGAAAGCACTCTTCACTTCCTAGGTGCGCCAAGCGGTTTAGCAGGGCTTTCAAATACAACAAACACCAAAGATTTTTTTAAAACACTTTTAAAAACGCAAAAACAAACAGAACCTACAGAAACTGGATGCATTAAAGTGTTCTTTTCTAATGTGCACTTGTTCAAAAAATCAAGAAAACACAAGAGAGAATAAAAATAAAAGCATGAAGAAAAGGGGTAAGAGCACTGTTTCATGAACATTAAGAGTTCCAATTTCATGCTACACTGGGAAACTGAGCCATGAGAAAAAACATCAAAGAACCTTCGATAGGTCGATTATTATTTAATCTCAGCAACTTCCTTTATCAAAACTAGAGTTTATAACAATCTACCACAACAATGATTCTGGCTACTTTTTGAAAAAAAAAAGAAAAGAGAGAGAAAGATGGGGGCTCAACTTGATGTTATATAGATTAGCTTGCTATCCAGGCATAGCTTTTGCAAAGATTAAAGAACTGATCAGTTGTTTGCTTTAATATTTTAGAATTCAACACCATTAGAGATAGGAGGAAGACACTTCGGTTAATAAGATCAGAAACAAGATTACATTCTCCTTCGAACTTCAGGAAATCCGCAGGTTGAATAGATGGAAGCTGCAGCAGCTCTAACAGCCAATTCCTTCTGCGAGCTATCTGCTTTCTCAGTTCTGCACATTGAAGAAAACTGTATAATTATGAAGTAACTTGCAGAATATTTGCCACATGGTGAGGCATGAATAAAGAATGTTGACGAAACAGATTGTTTATATTGATGATAAATGATAATGTCTCTTCAGTCATCATAATTCATCATCCATAATATGAGCTCACCATATGCAATTTAAGATACTATACCAGATTCCTGCCACAAGTTTGACAAAGGTATAATGGCGTAGTAATTTACCTTGGGTAACCTAAATTGCATTATAGTGCAAATGTTGCAGCCCTGATCACAGTGCACTGCATTTCCTTTACTTGGCTCAACCAAGTTCCTGAAATTCAAACCAGAAAGCACCGTAAATAAGCTAATGAAAGAAATTGGATTAAAAAATTGAATTTCTATACTATCATAAGCTCTGCAGAAGAGGATTTATTTAAAAAATGGAAATCCTATTACAAGTAAGAAACAATTTTTGTATTCAGGAAACTGTCTAGTGATTCAGGCAAATGAATTAGTCTGGTCAGATATAAGTTGATACCAAAACCATCGCAAATCACCATGGAATCACTGAGTCAAATTCACACACACACATCTCTAGATTACTAGTAGAATTTTGTAGCATGAGAAACAAAGAAAAGTCTATCCTATTGCACTTGTCTTTCCAATCACACTTACAAGTTGTTTCTCTTCTTCAGAAAGTGCACTGTCCAACTGATCAAACAATGCTCTCCATCTTGCTTGATGCATGGGCAGCTGTTGCATTACTGGACACTACTTCTGAAGAACTTTTCATAGTATAAGAACCGTCCACTTCAATAGCTGAGAACTCTTTTTGATATTAAAAATGGTAAACTCAGTAGTTATCACTGCTCGGACTCTCTTCCTACTTCGGCGCAATGCTGAAAGTACAGGAGAATGGTTATTAAAAAAAACAATTTTATAGGACATCATGTACCATACTAAATAATACTCAACAACCATTCACATTATAAAAGCATTACCGCTATCCGTCCTCTAAAATGTCTTGATTGAAGAAGTTCCAACCATTGAGAAGAAAACAGTAGCAGCTGAAAGTACAAAAACAAAGTATAAAATACAAACCTTTCAGCTAAGATGTTCTTGGCTTTCAGTTTGTCGTGTAACTTCAATGTCGTGATAAATAGCAATACCTAATTCTATAAAGATACACAATTCATTTAGGTGTGTGTTTGTTTTTGTAGTTTACCATGTTTTTGAAAAAAATTGAATTTAATTTGTTTTAAATTATTTTTTTAGTGTTTTTTTATCTTTTTAATATTGATGTCAAAAACAAATTTTTAAAAATAAAAAAAGATATTATTTTAAAGTATATCCAAGCCAAAAAATACTTTGAAAACAACTTCTGCTTGCAATCTTAAACACGCTTAGTGTCTTGCAATTCCTATCTACCGCAGTTTCACATATAAATATCCAAATATTAAAATTGTCAATTCCTTCTAAAAAAGAATTTAACACACCTTTCACAGAAAGACAAGAAGCACTTGCGTTGTTGCTGATTCCTCATTCAGAACAGTTCTAGATTCCTCCAGGCGTTAGTTGATGAAGGCAACTTCAATGTCAATGCATCATTCTTCCAATGCAGCTGAGTGTGAAACAAAATTTTCTGTCATGTACCATGTCTTACCATGCTGGAGTCACCCTCCCCGTTGGATATAGGGTACCCTCTTGTTTGCTTGCTCCCAAATAAAGAAGTTGAACTCCCATTTCCATGAGAAAAACTGAGTCGATTTATTCCAGAATCACTCGTACTATTGTTTTCTTTAGTTCCAGATTTTAGATATTGCTTGTTTGCTTTCAAGACAGCCATTTTCGAGTTTTTTCAGACCTTACCAAAGCCTCTATTATGGAATGGACCTGCTTTTTATTTCTCACATGGTTTATGATCCCAGGGTTCAAGCCATTTAGCAATCCACTTGGAGCAGCAATCTTTGGTAAACCTATCCACCTGTCTCTCTTCTTTGCAAGTTCCATCTTTTCCTTGAGAACTCATCTTTGGTTTCCTCCCACGTTGCTTTGCCATTGGGTATCCCTCCATGAGAAGATGTCATAAAACCACTTTGAATTGAAATCCCTCCATATGAAGATGACAGAAAAACCGTTTTGCTTCATTTCTTTCCACATTCTTAATGGATCCTTTTCCTGCACTGGACCAGTAGTACTCCCACACTCAGAAAATATCTCTTGTCTTCTCATGATCTTTCTGAGTGTGGAATTGGTTCCTGGTTCACAGAGCTATCATCCTGTGCATTCAGATCCAAGCCAAAGCCAACAGAGGTTGCGCGTTTATTGTCATGTTTGCTCTCATGCTTCTTGAGCAATGGACTTCATTACAATTCTCAGCATGTATCTGCCATATCCTTTCTCACCAAATGATTAACAATGCAAGCTTCATTACTGAGATCCCAGTGGGCTTAGAGGCAGCAGTGACCTCAACTGATAAATGCGGTCCTTCCACTTCTTTCTGCTCGATAAGGCATTGAAGTCCAAGGTTACTGGAACATTGGTGACTTGGGACATCTTTTCAGTAAACTGAAAGCTGTCGTCGTCTTCTTTGTTTTTCAAGTGATTGCTGCTTACTTCTGTGCCATTATCAAGTAGAAAAAAACAAAGCTTTAAAACGATGTTTATATTGGAAGTTCAACGGGCCACAACAAGTTGATCTACAGTGGAACTAAAGTACCATTCTACGTGTCCAGGCATTGCAATTTGTTTTCAATTAAATGTTTCTTGTTGGTCTTGTTCTGCTAACAAGTATTACTAGTGAATAGATTTGTCTATTGTACTTGTACATAGCTGCATTCTGACATCCCAGATACGAACAAATTTCAATATCAAAACACCTAACAGCAGCAAAAAAAGTTACATATTAATAAAACCTTACCTTCAAACCTCAGCACAGATTCAAGATTACGCATTTTAATCTTTTTTCGAGCAACTTCTGATTTCTCTCCCAATTCACCACTAGTCCGCTTCTCACCAGCCAACTAAAACAACCCAGAATCAGGAACATAAAACTTCTCAAAAGAACCAAAGAAAGAGAGAAACCAACCTTGGAATCAGATCTGGACCTCCCTGTATCCCCTCCTCGATCTTCCATTAGCTTAAACCTAATCCAAAATTCAAGACTTTTAGTACCAAAATCTTGAACCAAAAGGAAAAAAGGTAAAAACTTGAAACCCGATTTAAGACTTTAAACAACAAGGACCTAAGCCGAAATCATAAGGACAAAAATTCTTGGAAACCCTATTCAATTAAGATCTCTAGCATCAAAACTTTTTAAAAATTTTAATCTTGAAACCCAATTAAAAATCAAGAAATTTAACACAAAACCTTAAAACAAAAGGCAAAAATAAAGAAATGGTAATAAAAGATTTCCTACCCGCTAAGTCAAATCTTGATTTCTTTAAAAAGGTTATCTGTATCTACTTTTAGTAGGAATTGAGAGAGATTGGAAGCGAGTTAGGGTTTCAGAAAGAGGAGGAGGGATGGCAAGATATGTTTTGAAATGTATTAGTGATTTGAATTTACAGAGAGGGAGAGAGAAAGAGAGCGCGCTTGCTTTTGCTTATCTCTTGTCTGATTTCAAGTGCTAGAAGACATGGAGGAGTCGTGCTTCCTTTTTATTTATTTTTTTAAGGAGTTTTTGACGCTAACAACGTGAGGGAGGGAGGAGGTTTGGGGGCTTGGAGTTTCGTTTTTTCTCCTTTCAAATTCAAATACGATGTTTGGAGGGATTTTTGTATGGGCCCCCACATTATTCCCCATAGTTATCACCTCCTGCTTTCTTCTTTTTATTTTTAATAGGATTTTGAAATTATGATAACAGATTTTTTTAAATTATTTTTTATTTAAAAATATATTATAATAATATTTTTAATTATTTATTTTTTATATCAACACATTAAAACAATCCAAAAATATAAAAAATTAATTTAAAAAAAATAATTATGTCCAATCTTTATTTGAGATGCATTTACCAAACAATTTGTTTAAAACCATGTGAATTGAATTTAATTCAAACGATTAAATAAGTTTTTGTGTTTGGATCTTTTTGAGGATATTAATTTAAATTTCAAATAGAATTTAATTTATAAAAAGATATGCAAAAGTAAATCAAATGGATACCCTAGGATTTGTTACAGTAATGTATCTTGAAATTAGTGTTAAAATAATATTTTAAAAACACTTGCATGTTAACAAAAATTCTATTTTTTGCTTTCTCTTGTTCATACAGCTCTTTCTTTTATTTCAAAAACTTTGGTAACACAATATTATTTCATATTGCTCCAATTTAAAATAGCTCACGATATAATTTTACCTATTGTTACTCCAATTTAAATAGGTCTATTTATATATTCTTTTAAACACTTATATTTCATGTCATTTAAAAAAATATATAAAGGTCATTGTAACAAAACAAAACAAAATGATTTCTCTAATAAAATTGATTTCTAAATAAAGAAAAAATTATTCAAGATTGCTAGTTAAATTTATTTTCATGGGTATTATAAACAATTTAATTGAATTAAATTATTAGGTTTAATATGTTATTTCAAACATAAAAATTATAATAGGTTATCAATTGAATTCAAATTTACTTATGAATTCAATTTAGCATGTGATTTTGTTGGAAACAAGATGTATACGACTCACTAGTTAATTATATTAATGTTATATATATTGATCTTGGTTATGTGATAAGTTTTTGTTTGGCTTCTTATAATTGCATTTTCACTAACTATCGAGGATTTCAAACTAAAAGCCAATTCATGGATTACTTTTCATTTAATAATAAGTTAACAACCACACCACCATCCTTATTTAAATTTCCAACTCATGTGGAATTCTCGTTAATATTTTTTATAATTTCATGGATTCTTTAAAAATACAAGAGAACACAAGCAAACACACAAAACTAATATCAGAGTCTTTGATCATGGGGTAGGGATGAAGCATAAGTTCATTTTTATTTTTATTTTTATTTTGTTTTAAATGGGTAGATCTAAACGGAGTGGTCTTAATAGTAAATCTAAGAAGATAGTAAGATTGTTGGTCCAGCTATTATCTTATAGGATTAACTTGTTACTTAAACCAAACATATATTTTGTATGTCCTCATTCTTCATATTATAACTTTAATATAAGTGGTAATAGGGTGACCAACCAAGAAGAAATAAATATTGAGAATTTTAACAAAGCTATTGATAATTGAAAAATCCCTTGAAAATGTTGTCTAAACCATAAGGACGAATCCATTAAAGATGTTGTTGCATCTTTAATTTTTGAGATGTCCAGAGCCTTTACAAGTAATGAAGTTTATATGGTAAAAAAAATGAGAGGAATATTAGTCATGTGTCACCTAAATTAAGTCAAATAATATTTGACAAAATTGAACTCACATTAAGACCATGTTTGTTTTTTGGAAAGTAGTTTTCAGGAAATTATTTTCCAAACTTTCTTGTGTTTGTTTGTCATTGGAAAAGTTGATCAATGAAAAACACTTTCCGATCAACAAAAAACACTTTCTCGTCAACAGAAAACACTTTCCAGTCAATTTCAGTCAAAGAAAAACTTAGCTTGGTTTTCAGGAAAGTGTTTTCCCTTTAGCTATGTTTGTTTTCCGGAAAGTGGTTTCCGGAAAATCACTTTCCAAACTTTCTTGTGTTTGTTTGCAATTAGGAAAGTTGGTCAATGGAAAACACTTTCCAGTAAAAGAAAAATTTGGCTTGGTTTTCAGGAAAGTGTTTTCCTGAAAAATTTGAGGGGAAAACACTTTCCGGAAGTTGTGAAAAATTTAAAAATATAATTATTTTGCTGATTATATCAAATTTGATCCTCGAACTTTTGATTGCTATATATATTTTGTTTTGAATATTTATTTTTTAATTTTATCTCTTAAAATTTTATTTTATTATATTAACTCTGGTCCTTATTTTTATAATTGCTATTTATTTTTTCCTTATCATTTTTTTATTGAAATTTTTTATCTATCAAATTTGGTCCTTATTTTTTTTATTGTTACTTATTTTATTTGAAATAATTTATGAAATGTTGATTATTATTATTTTAATTTCTTCATCTTTCATTTTTTTTAATTTTGATCTCTATTATTTTGATTATTATTTATTTTATTTGAGATAATTTATGAAATTATATTTTTTTTTTCAATTTCATTCTCATTCAACTTTTTAATTTGTAAGATCTGTTCCTCATTATTTTAATAAACTCGAGAAAAATAAAAATATTAATAAGTTATTTTCCAACTCATTTTTCATGACATAACCAAACACTGGAAAGTGTTTTCCAACTTATTTTCCATTACACTACCAAATATTGAAAAATATTTTCTCGGAATTCACTTTCCAAAATGAAACTACTTTCCAGCAAACAAACGGGAAACATAATGATAAAAGGGGAGGAAATTAATAAAAGGAAATAAAATTAAATGAGTAACGGATTGCCATATATTAATACCAATGCATTTTATTGATGAGGTAGCCTAAAATATATAATATTATTATCTATAACATTATATGATTGGTAAGGTATAGATAAAATAGAATTTACAATCAATGTTTGAAAAATAAAATTTAATCTTAATAATATTCTATAATGCTTAATTTTATTAAAAAAGTTTTCAATTTTAATGTGTAGCTTTTTTAGGTTGATACTAGATAGGTGGCCTGCGCTTTACCGCATTTCGGGCTAATATTTTTTTAACAATAAAAAATAATATTTAGACACTGCTAACGTATTTTTTTTTTTAAAATATGATTCGAGTCATAGACCATATCGAAAAAAAAACATTATAATACTTAATTCTCAGCTAGCTCAATGTTGAAGGACAATAAAAAAAAAATCAATTAAAAAACCATCTTGAGTCAACTCGGCCCAGCCTGCTAAATTCATTATTTGGATTTTAAGACTAGGATCACTCAATAGAAACCAAACTGGAAAAAGATTACGAAGTCAATTCAAAAACAATTAAATGTAGAAGGGTGAAATTGAGATAAAAATAATATTAATCAACAAAAATGACAAAAACAAAATGATCAAAGTAAACCTGGGTGAACCTGCCAAATCCACGTTCGGGTCATAAGACTAAAATAGACCCACGAAAACCGAAAGAAATTAAAAGTTCAATTCCTAACAAACTCAAAATTAAATGATTAAATTGAAAAATAATGTTAAACCTTTGTTAAAATTCTGAATATTAAAATATTAACCCGAAAATAAAATGGGTTAAATTAAATCAAATATATAAGTTAAATCACAAGAGATAAAATTAATGTAAAGAGAGAGAAAAGAAAAAAAAAGGATCAAAGATGCTACACGAGACCGCTCCTCAATAAATGAGTGACCTTGACAAGAACACAACACTAAGATAATTCCAATGGCACTAATGAAGACTACCTTCATAGTCCAATGAAAGGCCCATGTGTTACCTAGATATGACAACCTTCCACCGTATGTTGGTGCGTGTATCACAAACACCATCAATTCTTCCTCATGGTCCATGCCTTTTCTTGAAAATAGGCTGAAAATTGTGTTTAAGTTTTAATTTGAGCTCTAAGTTTTATATTGTTTTGAATGCATTGCATTGAAATCAGTTTTGTCAAATTAAGCATCAATTGAGTGTCAAGTTTGTTTGCCGATATCATGACACCCTCATACAAGCCAACTAAAACTAATCACAAAATCTAAGCCTACATTAATCTAGGGTAAAAGGATTAAATTGAAAAATAAAAAAACTAAAATGATTAATTAAAATAAAAAAACACAATGCAATATGAAGAGGGTCGCACTAAATAATCAAAGCCTTTTTAGTTGTTTGTATAATTTTTGTTATTTTATGCTTCTTGTATGTTAGGTTTAGGAACATTTTTATTTGATATTATAAAGCTTAAATGTAGGTTGGTCAGTCAACAATATTGTAAAATGAGATTAATTTATTTTTTTAAGATAATATTTGACAAAGTGAAAATTATAATTCCTTATAAGTATAAATATAAATTTGTTAATTGTCTCATCCAAATGCAAAGAAGAAGAAAAGTATAGTAATCTAAGAGTATAATAAGCATGCACTCTATATATTTAATTTGAGTCACACGTAATAATTTATGATCATATTAAATTTAATATGATTTAAATAATTTAGAAAAATAAAAATTATTTATGAAAATATAAAAATATATATCAACTTTTATACGTGATTATCAAATATCACATATTATTTTGATTGAAATAAATGGAATATGAAGTGCTAGTTACTGCTAGAATACTAAAGTTTCTTTTTATTAAGGAAATATTACCTTAGTAAATATGCTACAATTAAAATTAGATAATGTGATTTTATATGTGAGTGTTTGGTCGGCGGTGACGAGTTGGATTGGTTTGGGTTGGATAGAGGTTTGGATGGTGGCTGTTGGTGGTCGGAGAGTGATGGTTGTTGTGTTGTGAAGCGTTATTATTGATTTCCATGCTAGTTTTGTTTTTATGGTGGTAGAGAAAAAGACAAAACTAGGATTTATTGCATTCGGTGGTTATGGTCTGGGTGTTGTTGCAATTCAAACGGTTGGTTTTAGACGGTCAAAAAGAAGGCCTAACTAGGTGTTGTCGTGGCTTATATGTACGATTGTGTTTGAAAACGTGATTTGTAATTATATTTTCTTGAATTTAAAATTTTTTTATTAATTTTTTATATTTTTATATATTTTTAATGTATTAATATTAAAATTAATATATTTTTTTTAAAATATTATTTTAATATATTTTTAAATAAAAAAATATTTTAAAAAATAACCTAAACTGAACAGGATAGAGAAAAAGGCACGGCTAAGTGGTGACGTGGATGGGCTAGGTGGTGGTGAAAAATGTGTGGATGAGTTGGTACCGATGCAATACATCGTCTGCTTTCTCTTTATATATTTTTTGTTTACTTTTACTATTTGAATGATAGATAGATTAATGATGTTTGTATCATATAAATACAAGATTAAGACTGCTTTTTTTTTTTAATTATTATTTGTGTTTTAAGTTACAATTTAATTAGGAGTTGTTGATTTTTTTTTCCTAATATATGAGAATACTTTGGATAAATACTCTTGCAAATAAAATTAATTTTTTTTATTAAATTATACATGGAAGAGGATTTGATATTACAAGTTCCAAATAAAAACAAGAAAATAAAATAAAAATATTAGTACAATGAAAATAAAAGGTGCGGGGAAACTATGGTGACAAAATTAAATTCTCAATTAATTTAATATTAAAAATAAATTAGCAAAAATAATTTTGAAAAAAATATATAAGTTTTTTTTAAAAAAGTAAATCATAGGGGGAAATCATGTAAAAACAAAAATAAAATAAAAATATTAGTACAACCAAAATTAAAATGTGCGGGGAAAGCTATTTTCCCCGTGTTTTTTAGAGTATTGTTAATTGGGTTTTGATTTGAAAAAACTATGGTAAAAGAAAGAAAAAAGATATAAAAGTTATAAGAACATAATAAAAATTAATTCAATTATAATGACAAACTTATATTATTTCAAAATTTTTTTGTTGAATAAGTTTTCATGTTTTTAATTTAGGCCTCGTTTATTTATTGGAAAGTAGTTTATTTTTGAAAAGTAAATTCTAGAAAAATAAATTCTAGAAAAGTAAATTATTTTTTGATATTTGGTAATGTAATGAAAAATAAGTTGGAAAATAATTTCTAGTATTTGATTATGTCATGGAAAATGAGTTGGAAAATAACTTATTATTGCATTATGTTTTTCAAGTTTATTAAAATAATGAGGAACAAATCTTACAAATTAAAAAATTGAATGAGAATGAAATTGAAAAAAATTATAATTTGATAAATTATTTCAAATAAATAAATAATAATCAAAATAATAGAGATTAAATCTAAAAAATAAAACAAATTGAAAGATGAAGAAATTAAAATAATAATAATAATAACATTTCATAAATTATTTCAAATAAAACAAGTAACAATCAAGAGAATGATGATCAAATTTGATAGATAAAAAATTTCAATTAAAAAATAACAAGAAAAAAGTAAATAATAATTATAAAAATAAGGATTAAAGTTAATATAAAAATTAAATTCTAAGGGATGAAATTGACAAAAAAATATTCAAAACAAAATAGATATAGCAATCAAAAAGTTTGAGGATTAAATTTGATATAATCAGCAAATAATATAACATTTCTAAATTTTTCATAACTTTTAAAAATTATTTTCTGCTCAAAATAAAATTTTTTTTAAAAAAAATCAAATCAAATTTTTATTTGATTGAAAAATATTTTTTATTAATTAATTTTTTTAATAATAAATAAACACAGGATTTATCATATGGATGAATGAGAGAGAGAGAGCGTTACCCCCAGGATTTCTCATTAAAAAAAATAGTTATTAAGAAAAGAAAAGAAAGCAAAAAAAAAAAAAAACAGACTGCCCAAATAAGCGTTGATGACTTGGCATTCTAGTGTCAAGAATTGATTGATGTGGTTGGTGAGGGAGCCAATGGGCGTGTGTTAGCATTAATGCTGCATGCAATTGAAGCAAGACTACCACGTGCCAGCGTGCATCCCATCCCATACTGCCACATTCTCCACGTTGCATTCCTATCTTTTTGAAATTGAACGGCCCTGATTAAAATCACTGCCTTTAACTGCCTGTTAGATTTTGTGTGAGCCACGTTATTATTAAACATCTCCCAAACACGCAATCGTTGGTTTTTTGGTTTTTTTATTTCCTACAGCCGTTAGCAGAATCAGCAACTACACCCATCCTATCATGACCCTTCACACATATTAAAAGCATTTATTTATCTTTTTTTTTAGCTGATGCCAATTTTTATGACGAAATACTTTTTTGTTCTTGTTTCATACATATTAAAAAACATTTACTCACAAAAAAAATTATTTTTTATCGTTTTCACAAATAAAATTGTTTCATTATCAATTTACTACTAAGAAAAACAAGATTCTCTAATTATTATTATGAGAGAGATAAAGAAAAAAAAATAGTATTAATGAATGTTTAGTTGTGTGGTAACAATTGTTTTATAAAGTAATTTTTGTTTAAAATTATATTAAAATAAAATTATTTTTGATATCACCATATAAAAGGGTTTTGAAACACCAAAAAAAAATATTTAAAATAAATAAAAAAAATAAATTTTTAAAACATAAAACAAACATAATCTTAGTATTCAATCAAACAGCGACAGCCAAGAGGGTTGCAATTAGATCTCAGTGGTTTGTAGGCAGAGGATTAGACTCTGAGGTGGAAACGAGTGGACGTGACACAAGCCTTCGTGGACATGGTCTTTATAAGAGAAGGCAAGAACCAATGACATTAGCAGTAGAATACGGAAGTTTCACACGAGCAGGTTCTTGAACCCTTCTTGCTTGCACTTCTCACACCAATCTTGACCGTCCACGGATCTTTTCTTGCCTGATCTTTTCCTTCTCGTGGACTTCAACTCTGATTCGGAGAGTAAATGCCTATAATTGCCCCAGTTGCGATACAACACTGCTAACGTCCCTCTTACCAACCAATTACAATTCCCTGTGCGATTGTGTTATCTTCTCTTCTATATTCCTTGCCGTCTGTCTCCATACATAGATGGCATCAGTGGGCATTCGTCTTGAAGGGAATGGTCTTCGCCGGTTTTCTGAAAATAATCCCGCCAAGAATGCCCATCTGTGGCCATGTAATAATGTCAAGATATCCGGTAACTCATGTGATGGTGCAAGATTCAGGAAAGGGAGGGCATCGATGTCAATGAAGAGTATTACAACGCCGGGAATTGTAAAGGCAACCGATTCTTCTGATGGAAACAAGAAATCTGCAGTTTTATATGAGAAGGCTGAGCAATGGATGAGGGATTCTGTGGTGGAGATTGTTAACAACTTAAGGGAAGCGCCTCTTTTGGTCCATGTATACGCGAAGGAAAGCGGTGGAACGACGGTGCTGAAGACGGAGAAGGAGGTGGCGGAGGAGAAATGGCCGGGCTTGATGGAGAGATGGGGAAAGAGAGAGACCCAGTTGCCTGATGGGGTGATTTTTGTGGAGAAACTGGAGGACGGTGAGGAGGAGGAGGAGAAAGATGCGATCACCAGGGCATGGGGGATCGTGGTGCAAGGGAGAGGAGTGGATTGTGGGCCTGTCTGCTACTTGCTGAAGACAAGCAGGGTTGGGGCTGGGCCTGGTTTGGGCCTGTGCTGCACTCATTTTTGTTTGATGAAGGTACAGAGCTTCAGGGAGACAGCCAGGTCTCAGTTCAAGAATTGCTGGTTGTCGCAAGGGCTTTGAGACTGGAAACGGTGGCGTTTCGATTATCTGACACATAAATCATTGGTAATTAAGGGTGATGGTTTATGATGTAAATGATTTATACATTTAAAATCAATTATGATTAGTCAATTGTAACAAGAGATTGTTTGTTCAATATTATTTTTTTTAACTTAGCATTAGTCTTGTTTCTTTCCTTCCATTAGACAACTTGCAGTCATGGGACATGATCAATGAAAGAATTTCTTTTGTTTTTTGTTCCATAGATGTTTTAGGAATTGACATCAATTGTGTATTTTAATTAAATGGCTTGAAATCAAAAGAATGATTCTTAAAAAAAAATAAAAGTTATATAATTTTAATAAATTTATAAACAATAAATATTTTAAAAAACAATCCCGGTAGGACAAAATATCCATAGCAAAAGAAAATCAAAATCTTATATAATTTTATTTTGGTATGGTGAAAGAAAAATCATGGATGCAACAATTAAGGTTTGTTTGGGAATGGTCGTGTATTTTTTTTTAATATCAGCACATCAAAACGATTTAAAAACATAAAAAAATTAATTTAAAATAAAAAATTTAAACTTTAAAAAAAATACAATTTATACTGTATTTTCCAAAAATACTCTTAAAATCTGTTTGGAATTATGATAGTTGCGGTAATTTAAAATATTTTTTATTTAAAAACTATATTAAAATAAAATTTATATTTATGAGGGATTTTAAGCTTTACTCTATAAGTAAAATACACGTTGAGGTTGGGATGAGAGAGAAGAAAAGGAAAGCGTAGAAGCTGCATTCATCGTGGCTGGTAGCTTGCAAACGATTACTTGAGCGTTTAATGTATTCTCCAGCACATGATTAGCTCAAAAATATTGTAGATTACTATACATTTGCGAGTAAAGCAAGGAAAAGCCAAACACTAGTATTCGTGTGTGCTTTATCTAACGAAGATAAGGATTATCTTCCTTCAATGACTTGAAAATTTTACTCTATCTCTTACTTTAACTATAAAAGATATATATTAATATTGATAGTTTTTATTTAAATATTACAAATTTAATTACTATTATTACATCATTAAATAAATAATATTTTTTATCAAATACTTTTTATTATTCCATTAACTTATTAACAATTTCATCACGTATGAAAATTCACCTGATAATGACTATAGTTTTCATAATTTTTTTGAGCGTGCAACAAAATCAGGTAAAATATCATCAGAAAAAAAATTGAAATTGTGATTAATTTCCATAAATGCTACGTCATCATGCGATGTTCTTCTAATTTATATAGTGTTATTAAATAATATTAAATATTAGTTTTTTCAGTAAGACACAACTTTTAAAAAATTAATTTTTTTTTACCGGGTCAGATGTAGTCCAATGAATACTATTCACATGAATAGTGCCACAAGAATTCACCTGGCAATGTTCAAGTGAACAATGTCAGGTGAATGCTTCAAGCATCGCAAATGAATTATAATTCACCTAGCATCACCTGGCAAGGGTGCTATTATGAACAGTGCCCAAGTGAATTCCAAGAGAAGCATCTCCCAGCTACTATGTCCAAAATGCCGGTTTGATGAAAAAATTTTTGGGGCCCACCAAATAATAAACTGCTTTTTTCATGTTATTAAATGCTTGGTTTATGCAGTTTGCTTTAAAAACTAAAGCTACCGTGTAAACAAACATCCACTTAAACTTTCTTGGAGCTGTATTTATATAGTATTTGTTTGGATTGGAGATGTGGTGATTTTTTTTAATGAAAAAACATGTATTTTTTGCTTTTAAAAGATGAGTATGTTTTAAAAGGGTTGTACTTTCTAAAAACAAAAAAATAAATGTTTCTCGTTAAAAAAAAACCAACCTCCCACCTAAACACACACACACACACACACACACACATATATATATATATATATATATATATATATATATATATATATATATATTATTGAGAAAAAAAGGCTCCATCCCCCAATATATTTACCTGTCTAGATGATATTTTTCCTAAATATAATAAAGAGATGTTACATTAGGCATGTAAATTGTGTATTTATAGATGAGTCCAATGGACAAAGTTTTCAAAGTTTATTTGTAGGTCAAAATTCACTTTAAAGTAATGTTTAGGAATGTGATTAAAACTATATTTTTTTTAAAATTTAATTTTTAGTTTAAAATTATTTTTTAATGTATTGATGTTAAAAATAATTTTTTAAAAATAAAAAAATATATTATTTTGATTTATTTTCAAGTAAAAAAACACTTTGAAAAAGTAACTACTGTATATTTCTAAACATCCTACAAAAATCCGACTCATACTTATGCAACTTATGGATCAAACTCAAATTGATCCTATTTCAAAAATAGAGTTTTTTTTATTTCTCCTTCTTAATTTGTGCACTTGTTTTATTTGTTTTCAAATTTGATAGTTATCTTCAATTTCTGCACAAGATGTCCAGTCAACACTAGTTAAGCCAAAGCCCAACCCCAACAATATGTCTAGTCAACATGATTGCCCAATGTAAATATGTCCGGCCCGGCCCACTAAGGAGGTGATCCATAACTTGTTGGGTTGAGCGGAATAATGGCATGTTCGCAATGTTACAGTCTCCAGGTATCAGTACGACCTCGTATAAGGTTGATAAGTAAGACCATACGATTCTTGTCAACAAGGGTGTCTAAATATCCAAAGGCCATAGACGAGGTGAGGACACGTGAAAAAATTATTCTAAAGAGATAATGGTATTAAAAACCATAGCTTTAATACCTGATCGGTTCAAACCCAGGTTTTAAGTTTTGACATGATTATTAGGTCATCCCGATCAATTCTTTTTATTTTTAAATCAAAAGTTTTAATAAAAATAAAAAATAAAAATCAACGGGTTACAACCTGATTTTTAACTAGATCTTGCCAGGTCAGCTGGATTAATCTACTAAATTAACCAAATTACACCAAATTTTTTTATTTATTTATTTTTAACCCAATTTGATTTTAACCTCAAATCAATCTAGTTCTTAATCAACCTGACAGACAGTACCGAATTTCAAAACTACGTTAAAAAACTGTCACTCTCCGTAAACTAAACAAGAGAATTTAATTCCCTTTATTTTCCTTTTCCTTATAGGTTTCTCTACTATTCCCTAGCATTTTTTTTGCCCATATAGAGACTGCAAGGGTAGCTTCTTACTTCCTGGCTCAGGTATAGTCTCCAAGCTCATTGATTAGCAAAACCCAAAACATAAGAGCTTTGAATTTTAGTATCTCATTATTTTTAATAAAACTAAGTATAAAATAATAATAACGTGTAACAATTTTTTTATATATATTTTATTTCAGACTGGGTTGATTTGCTGTCTTTTTGTAGCGATAGATGAATGGAATTGAACATGATTTAGCAAAGGTGAATTTGTTGTATTAGATATTGATAAAATTAGATGTTGACTTAGCCATAGCATTGCAAATAAGTCTCCTGGTTATTAGGGAGAAGATCACATTTTCTGTTACAAGACTTAGTCATTCACCACGATCTTAGGGCATGAACTTCGTGGGTTGTTATTTGATTTTATTCTGCATTGTAAGGCTATTTATAGCCACTGTTTCTATTGAATAAACCGTGAAATTACTCCCAGTGTTCTAAGTGCATCAACTTATATTTTCTCAAATATAACATTTGGTATCAGAGCACAAAAGAACTAAACACAACAACTTGCCAAACACCAAAATCATGTCATCGGAAAGTAGTTTTGTTCAGCCTGCCATCCCGAAGCTTGATGGTCACTATGATCACTGGAGTATGTTGATGGAGAATTTCTTACGCTCCAAAGAATACTGGAGCCTTGTGGAGATGGGGATCACTGCAGCAGCAGAAGGAGATGAACCAACAGAGGCGCAGAAGAAATTGCATGAAGAACATAAATTGAAGGACCTGAAATGCAAGAATTACCTGTTTCAAGCTCTCGACCGATCGATCTTGGAAACCATACTGAAGAAGGACACAGCAAAGGACATTTGGGATTCTTTGAAACAGAAATACCAAGGAACTGCACGTGTGAAACGTGCTCAATTGCAGGCTTTGCGGAAGGAATTTGAGGTACTGCATATGAAATCTGGTGATTCAGTTAGTGATTATTTTGCAAAAACTCTTATTATTGCTAACAAAATGAGAATTCATGGGGAGCACATGAAAGATGTGGTGATTATTGAGAAAATCCTAAGGTCCATGACTCCGAAATATGACTATGTCGTATGTTCAATCGAGGAGTCCAATGACCTGGACAATCTGTCCATTGACGAACTACAGAGTAGCTTGCTGGTTCATGAACAACGAATCAGTCGTCATGTCATAATGGAAGAGCAAGCATTACAGGTCAGTTATGGAGGTCAACAAGGAGGTCGTGATGGAGGACGAAATCCCTATCGTGGCAGAGGAAGAGGAGCAGACGGCAGAGGCAGAGGGCAGAGGCAGAGGCAGGTTTTGTCTTTGACAAATCAACAATAGAATGCTACAATTGTGGTGACTTCGGACATTACCAATGGGAATGTTCCAAGACACCAGGTGATCAGAAGGCACACTATGTAGAGACAAGAGAAGAAATGTTGCTAATGGCACACATTTCTTCTCAGGATGATGCTGCGAAACACATATGGTTCCTTGATTCCGGGTGCAGTAACCATATGTGTGGAAGGAGGGATATATTTTTCGACTTTGACTGCAATTTTACAGAATCAGTGAAAATGGGGAACAATTCCAGTCTTAGTGTGCATGGTAGAGGATGTATTCGAATAGAAGTTAATGGAATTTACCATGTCATCACAGATGTCTTCTTTGTTCCAGAATTGAAGAACAATCTTCTAAGCATTGGTCAATTAATGGAGAAGGGACTTGCTGTGACAATGCAGCAAGGCAAATGTAAGATTTTTCATCCTGTGAAAGGTTTAATTATTGAAACTGCAATGACCCACAATCGGCTGTTTACTATCATTGGTCACTGCAAGTCCACACAAGATCAAGCTTATTTTGCAACCATCAACACTGATCAGGCCACCCTTTGGCACCATCGTTATGGACATCTCAGCTGGAATGACATCAAAACATTACAACAGAAGAAGATGGTAAATGGGCTACCACCATTCAAAGCAACTCAACAAGTATGCACAAGATGCTTGATCGGCAGACAACACCGAGACCCATTTCCTCAAGAAAGCGTGTGGAGGGCCACTGCAATTCTCTAATTGGTGCACACTGATCTCTGCGGTCCAATTAATCCCAGCTCAAACAGCAATAGAAGGTATATCATAACGTTTATTGACGATTATAGCAGGAAAATCTGGGTTTATCTTTTGGTAGACAAATCAGAAGCTTTTTCAGCCTTCAAGCAATTTAAGGCTCGAGTCGAAAAAGCCACTGGAACTTTTATTCAAAACCTCAGATCAGACCGAGGGGGTGAATTCACCTCAACCGAATTTACAGCCTTCTGCAATGATAATGGCATTCACAAGCAATTGACAGCCCCATACTCGCCCCAACAAAATGGCGTCGCTGAGAGGAAAAACAGGACAATCTTGAATATGGTGAGGAGCTTGCTGCTGGAGAAGCAAATTCCCAAAACCTTTTGGCCCGAAGCCGTTAATTGGGCGGTGCATGTGTTGAATCGCAGCCCCACTCTGGCTGTGAAAAATAAAACACCACAGGAGGCATGGGATGGTGTTAAACCATCGGTGGCGCACTTCAAAGTATTCGGCTGTTTGGGGCATGTACATGTTCCAACTCAAAGAAGAATTAAACTTGATAAAAAAAGCATCAAGTGTGTTTTTCTAGGGGTAAGCAAAAATTCTAAAGCCTACCGTATGTTTGATCCAATTTCAAACAAAATTATCATTAGCAGGGATGTGGTTTTTAAGGAAGAAAAACAGTGGAATTGGGGAGATCATGGGCCAGAAAAGGAGGCAGATTTCCAGTGGGGAGATCATGGCAAACCGAGAATTGGAGACGAGTGGGAGCCATTCCCAGAAAAGGAAGGAAATGGGTTTGCAGTTGCGGAAACAGAAGGGAATGGGTTTGATAATAACGAAGGGTGTGCTGAGCAAGATGATGGTCAAGTCGAACTGGAGGAGCTGGTGGAAGACCAAGCTGAGCTGGGGGAAAATTATGAAAATTCTGAGAATTTGATTTTATCTCGAGGAAGAAGAAGAAGACAGCCCCGATGGATGAGAGAATATGAAATGGGAAGTGATTTTGGTGATGCAGACGACGTGGCAGACGACGTGGCACATGATGTTCACTTGGGGAGAGCAGACGACGTGGAACATGATGTTCATTTGGGGAGAGCAGACAACATGGCAGTCGATTTGCACTTTGGAAATCTGGCATTGTTCACCGACAATGACCCATCATCCTTTGATGATGCCGTGAAAGATGACAAGTGGAGGGTGGCTATGAATGCTGAAATTTGTGCAATAGAGAGAAACCAGACGTGGGAATTAACTGATCTGCCACCAGGGGCTAAAACTGTAGGAGTCAAATGGATTTTTAAAACAAAATTCAATGAGCTCGGGAAGGTTGATAAATATAAAGCACGTCTAGTTGCTAAGGGGTATAGTCAACAATATGGGATTGATTACGCTGAAGTCTTTGCACCCGTGGCACGACTAGATACAATTCACATAGTAATCTCTCTTGCAGCGCATAAAGGTTGGGACATTTTTCAGCTTGATGTCAAATCCGCTTTCTTGCATGGCGAAATTAATGAAGAGGTGTTTGTAGATCAACCTCCAGGCTATGAAAAAAAAGGGCATGAATCAAAAGTTTATCGTCTAAAGAAAGCATTGTATGGACTAAAACAAGCTCCCCGCGTTTGGTATAGTCGCATAGAGTCATACTTTGTGCAAGAAGGCTTCAACAAATGTCCACATGAACATACCTTGTTCATTAAAATTGGAGATGGAGGTAAAATTCTGATCAGTTGTCTTTATGTTGATGATCTCATATTTACTGGGAATGATGAAGGTATGTTCAATAAATTCAAGAAATCCATGATGACTGAATTCGACATGACTGATCTTGGAAAAATGAGATATTTTCTAGGCATCGAGGTATTGCAGAAGGATGATGGCATATTTATTTATCAATGTAAATATGCTCATGAAATTCTTGAGAGATTTCATATGGGTCAGTGCAACTCAGTGAAAAATCCAATTATTCCTGGATTTAAACTGACAAGAGATGAAGGAGGAGTTCAAGTCGATAACACCCTTTACAAGCAAATGGTGGGGAGTCTTATGTACCTTACTGCCACACGTCCTGATTTGATGTTTGCTGTGAGTCTGATCAGCAGGTACATGAAGCACCCCACAGAATCTCATTTTATGGCAGCAAAGAGGATTCTAAGGTACATAAAAGGCACAACCAGTTCTGGGATGTTCTATAAGAAGGGAGGAGTTGCTGAATTGTTCGGTTACACGGACAGTGATTACGCGGGAGATCAAAATGATAGAAAAAGTACTTCTGGTTATGTTTTTATGATGAATTCAACTGCAGTATCCTGGTCTTCAAAGAAACAACCAGTAGTTACCCTTTCTACTACAGAAGCTGAATTTATTGCTGCAGCATCTAGCGCTTGCCAAGTCATCTGGCTGAGGAGAATTTTAAAAAGTCTAAATTATACATAGTCCGGACCGACGATTGTATATTGCGATAATATCTCGGCCATCAAACTTTCGAAAAATCCAGTTATGCATGGACGTAGCAAGCACATCGACATTCGTTTTCATTTTCTCCGTGATCTGGTCAAGGATGAAGTTATAGAACTAACATATTGTTCTACTCATGATCAAATTGCAGATATCATGACTAAGCCTTTGAAGATTGAAGCTTTTTTGAAATTACGAGACTTAATGGGTGTTTGTGAATACACCGAATAAACTGCTTGCACATGCAGTTTAAGGGAGGATGATAAAATTAGATGTTGACTTAGCCATAGCATTGCAAATAAGTCTCCTGGTTATTAGGGAGAAGATCACATTTTCTGTTACAAGACTTAGTCATTCACCACGATCTTAGGGCATGAACTTCGTGGGTTGTTATTTGATTTTATTCTGCATTGTAAGGCTATTTATAGCCACTGTTTCTATTGAATAAACCGTGAAATTACTCCCAGTGTTCTAAGTGCATCAACTTATATTTTCTCAAATATAACAAATATATTACAAGATATCACATAACCATGGTCAAACTTGTTTATCTTGTCTATGCTGCTCATTTAATTTCATCAATAGAATATATTCATCTTCTTATGCTATAGTAAATACTAGTCTCTGAACCCGTGATACGTTACGGGGCTAGATAGTTTTTCAAATAAAAAATAATATTTAGATACTAAAATGAGTAAAAAAATATAAAAAGTCTTTTATGACAAATATGTAAAAAACACTAATTAGAAGATGATGAATTCAAGCTTAGATAGAGTAAAAAGAAAAATACAATCAAAACATTTGGTAATAATTTTTTTAATATATTTGTTAGAAAATAAAACTTACTTTGAGGCAATGTCCTTTTTGAAAGTTTCCTATTGAAATGAAAATTTAAAAGTGAAATTGAATCCATTTTGAATAGTCATATATGAGAACTAGTGGATCTTTTTTTCTAGAAGTAAACCGTTAGACTATAAGTAGATCTTTTAAAGCTGATGACACTATTGATATGTGGATTTATAATTTCAATTTTTTTTAATTTTTTTTTGCTTTAAATTTTTTTTCACTCGGTTCTTCCACATTTATTTTATTAGTGGTTGGGATTTGATAATTTGTTTGTAAGAATTCAATGTTGGTTTCATGGAGAAAGAAAAACATTTTGCCATTCTTCTCGAGCTCAATTTTGGAAAAGATTGTTTGGGTTTATCCGTTTTTTATGAGATCAAAAACCAATGAACAATAATTGATCATTAAAAAAACATCAGTCCCTCAAAACAAAAAAGAAAAAGTTTCAGGTTTTAAAGGGATGATTTTATAAGCATCCAAACTCTTTTATTTTAATTTAGTCCTTAATTACCAAAAAAATATAAAGTTAGACTTGTTGTTAAAGGTTTTAGATATTAAGAAGGTGTGAATTATTTTGACATGCATTCATATGTGTCAATAATAACTTTTATATGGATATTAATAGCCATTGCAACTATTAATAAGCTTGAAATACTTCAAATAAATATAAAAATAGCTTTCTTAAATTATGACTTTGATAAGGAGATTTACATGAAATAACCCGAGGGATTTGTTGTCAATGAGTAAGAAAATAAAGTTTGTAAGTTTGTCAAATTATTACATGGACTAAAATAAACACCTAAATAATGACATGAAGAATTTGACAAGGTTATGTTGCCAAATAAGTTCAAAATCAACGAAGTTGATAAATGTGTTTGTCGCTCCCGACATCGCGGCGGCCCTAAAAATAATTGATTCTCGATTATGGAAAAAGAACAGATTTCTGGCATCCGGTTCTTTTAGAAAAAGGTCTTGTTTGAGGAGTCGCCACCTAGTATTATGGTCACTAGGAACCCTAACTGGTCAACAGAGATTCTATGGCTCGAGATTGGTTACGTAAAATGAAAGATATTATCACCCCTTAAACGTTCTGCCTAAGGCAGACTGCATTGTTGGTTTTGTCTTAAATTGATAAATATTTATTAATTTATGCTATGATAATTTGTTTATAATATTCCCGACTCTGACGTCAGTGAATATTCGAGCTCGAATAATTCCAACTCTGGCGTTGATAAAAATTCATAGCTAAAAAACAATTAGATCAATATTCTTTATTTCCTACTTTAGCACCAGTGAACAAATAAAAATAAATTTATTTTTATGCATGCATATTTTTTTTATTTTTCTAGCTAAATAAAATAAAATACAACGAATAAAAATAATATAAATTTAAACTGGTATTTTTATTCCTAACTCTGGCGTCAGTGAATAAACCAATAAATTTACATTATTTTTATTCATGATACACATTTTTTATTTTATTTTTCTACCTTTTTTATTTTTCTGTTTTTTTATTTTTTATTTTTTTTGGGACTGGGCCTAGCTTAGCCCACATGGGTTGGGCTGGACCCAGCCAGCCCAGCCGGGTCACAAGCTTGTCCCGGCTGGCCATTTTTTTTACCAGCAGGCGTGCATGAGCACCTCACGCATGCCTGCTATAGGAGCTGGTAATTAAAATGCAAGAAGGGAAAACGTAACTTACCTGGTGCTGGAAATGGCAGTCCGGATTTTTTCAGTCTTTCTTGGTCCTCAAGATCCATGTGTTCGTTCGTTTCCCTTCTGTCGGTGTGTTCCTTCTGTCAGCTGCTCGTTCCTCTCTCCTTTTTAGCTTCCTCCTCTGGTTTTGGAAGCTGATGCTGGAGAAGAGGCAGTCGGTGGTGACGCTGGTCCTCTCTTCGTTTTTCAAGCTTCTTCCTCTGGTTTTGTTTGCGTTTGCTTCTCCAGTCGTCCCTTTTTTTTCTGCGTTGTCCTCTGTGTTTCTTTGTTTCGGTTCCTGGTCTTCTCTCGGTCTCCCCTGTCTGTCTCGTTCTGCTCCGTTCTTTGTTTCCAGTGTTCTCCCTTAGTCAAGTCGATGAGGGTTCTTCTCCTGTCTAGGTTGCTGGAGGCTGAAGAGTTGCTGAAGATGGTGAAGAGATGGTTGAAACTGATTCTGTGTCTTCCCCTCTCCCCCTGCCGTGCATGGCTTTCTTTCTTTCTCCCTCCTCGGTTCTGCACCTTTTTTTTTTTCAGTAAAAAAATCCCCCCTGGTGCTCAGTCGTTCCATGGCTTTTATAGCCAGAAAAAACAATGCGTTTTCTTCCAACCTTTAAGTGTGATAATTGCAGGAGTAATGGCTGTGCGGCGGTGTGCGTCCGTTTCAGTCGGGAAGAAGATGAACAGCAAAGGGAAAACGACGCCCTTTTTGGTGTTTAATTGCTATTTGCATTTTTGACCTTGCATTTTTGACAATTTTGTAATTAAGTCCCTGTTTGAATTGTAACTGGACCCCTGCATTTCAGCGTCATTTTCAAGCTGGTCCTTGGATTTTGATGTTTGCAATTTGAACCCTAATCAAACCCAAAACTTTGATATTTTCTTAATTAAGTCCCTGAATAATTTAATTCCAAGCTCAATTAAGTCCAAAACTTATTAATTCTCCAATTAAATCCTTGATTGGATGAATTAAATTAATTTCAAGCTTAATTAAGTCTCAAAACTTATCAATTCTCCAATTAAATCCTTGATTAGATGAATTAAATTAATTTCAAGCTTAATTAAATCTCAAAACTTATCAATTCTCCAATTAAACCCTTAATTGGATTAAATAAATTAACTCCAAGATTAATTAAATTAATTTCAAAGTTTAATTAAACCCCAAAACTTTCAATCATTTTGCCATTAACCCAAATATTAATTCATTCTTCATTTATTTCATTTTACTTGTTTTCTCATCATCATCATCATTATTTTCTCATCAATTTTTTTTTATCCTTTTCAATAAATAAAATAATAAAAAATAAAATGGTCAAAAATTGGGTTATGACAGTTGCCCCCTCTTTATAATATTTACTATACAAAGATATTTAGAAAATTTTATTTTTCTTTTAGCTTTGTGTAGTAAATTTATAAAGAAAAGTAGATACAGAGAGATGTCGAAATTAAGAAACAAGTCATTTGGAAGACGACCCACCTTTTTTTTTTTTTTTTTTTTTTTTAAAATGGATCAAATTATTTTGGGCAACCTGCCTGATGATAAAAGAAACGCGAAGAATTTTGCGAGTGGTCTAATTGTTCCAGGCGACCTGCTCGATGATTGAAAAAAATACAAGAATGATTTTTTTTTTTTTTAGGATGGTCACATTGTAATGGGTTACCTGCCCAGTTGGTAAATTGTAATGGGTTACCAGCCCAGATGGTCACATTGTAATGGGTTACCTGCCCAGTTGGTATATTGTAATGGGTTACCAGCCCAGTGAAAAAAATACGATGATTTTTCAGGATGGAAGCTCAAAGGAAATGAGGGCTCGGAGGCACACTCGAAAATAAATGAGGTGAGGGCTCAAAGGCGCGCTCAAAAGGAGATAGGATAGGAAATGCACTACCTTTGATGGTCGAGGGCTCGAAGGCGCACTAAAAAAGAAATGAGGTGAGGGCTCGAAGGTGCACTCAAAAGGAGGTAGGATAGGAAATGCACTACCTTTGATGGTCGAGGGTTCGAAGGTGCACTCGAAAGGAAATGAGGTGAGGGCTCAAAGGAGGTAGGATAGGAAATGCTCTACCTTTGATGGTCGAGGGCTCGAAGGCGCACTCGAAAAGAGATGAGGCGAGGGCTCGAAGGCGCGCTCGAATGAAGATAAGACGAGGGCTCGAAGGTGCGCTTGAATGGAGGTAGGATAGGAAATGCACTACCTATGATGGTCGATGGCTCGAAGGCGCACTCGTAAAAGGTGAAAAAAACACAGAGATTTTTCAGGTGCCCTAATTCTCATGGGTGGCCTGCCCAAGATGAAAAATTCTCAAAAAATGAAAAATTTTCAAAAGCAATTTCAATCTTGGCCATTTCAAGTTGGCCTTCCACTTGATGGATTCTGTTGGAATTTTCTCATATGAAATTTGCAAAACTCATTGTTCAATGTCTCGAAGTTTAGATGATATGCATGTATCTTTACCTGTTTTGAAATATAGGCCCCCATTTCTTCTTAGTCTTCTTATTGTTTGACTGATGAGGACTTGCTACCTCTGATTCGGGTCATCTTTGTCACTTGGCTTCTAGCCTACTCGAGTTAGCCCATGTAAGTCTATTTCCATATTTGTTTGCACAACTCAGTCTTTGTGGTGCCCATCGTGACCTACTTGCTTGCTAAAGATTTTCTGATTTGTCAAATAATTTGAGAGGATCATTCATTACTCCTCGTTTCACTACTATAAACATTCGGTGTCACTTGCTAAAAGGATCAAACTGTATTTCATAAACCAAAATGCCCCATTGTCTTGTTGTAGGAAATGAACCATCTCCTTTTTCTAGAATTTTTCCTTCTAAGCACAATGTTGCCCCCTTGTATTGGTCATTGCCCCTAAGTGTGCTCTGTCAGCGACTTAGACAAATTATGGTTTTAAGAGGCCATTCTTTCATTTCTCTCCTTTTCAGTTTGGTGAAGGAATATGGGTCTAGAATGAATCTTGAAATCTTGATCTTGCATTTTGAAAAAAAAAATTATTTTGATGTGAGTCTAAAACAATTTGCTTTTGAAATCTTGCAACTCCTTGGTTATTTTCTTTCTTGGAAAAGAGATTATTTGCTCTTGTGTTTGGCAATGATATCTTCGGTGAAAATACATCATGAGATGACCTTTTTTCAAAGTGAAGGGCTCAAGAAAAAGCTCGAGGTTTTGTTTGAGAAAAAATTGTCTCTTTTTGAACACTCATTTTTATCAGCATGAATAATAATGAATAGCTTATTCTTGAGGTCATGAATCTTATGAACAAAATATTCATTGCATTTTGAGAGCATTGTTTATTGTTCTAGGCTGCTTACTTGTTTGATTAGAAAGGACTTCTACAGGTACGTAACGTAGGCTGTGGTTTTTGGCTATGAAAGAAATGGATTCATAAGGCTCAAAGAGTATTTCAGGGTTTCAAAGACTGAAGATCACGATCAATAGTTTGACTTTTGGAGTCATTCATATTTTCTTTTGCCGCTCTTCTTTGATTTGCCCCTCTTTTTTCTTTTTCATTGCTTTGCTAGAGCATACTCATTTTATCTTGATTATCACTTTTTCTTGTGATTTGGGCATGTCCCCTAGCATTTGAGTTTCTTGGACTCTTTTGCCTCTTGGCTTTCTCACGGCTTTATCATCTTTCTTGATCATTGAAATTTCACTTGCCCCTTACTTTTTTTCTTGTGATGTGGGCATGATCCCTAGCATTTGTGTTTCTTGGGCTCTTTTCCCTTTTGGCATTCTCACAGCTTTATTATCTTTCTTGATCATTGAAATTTCACTTGCCCCCAATGTAGGGTGTGATCTTAATCGGGATTTTTTATGAAAGAAAAAAAATTATTCAGGCTCAAAAAAGGATTGCAAGGGATGTATTTATTTCAGAACGTGAAAGGAATAACAAAGATGACATTTCCTCATTTCAAGCGTAAGCAGCTATGATCAATAAACTTTGACCTCATCTAGTGTGATGGTTTAGTCTTTGCAAAGATGTAATTCATGAGTTATGAGCAACAAGTTCACTACATACCATTATTTATACATTTAAAAACACATGATTCAAGAGTCATGGGGTAAGGGTATTTATTCATTTCTTTTTTCTTTCTTCTTTTTAGAGTTTGGTCACCTTTATGAAGGAGTTGCTTGATTCAATTGTCATTCTACAAGTAGAATGTCAAAAATATCATTTTTGAATAAACATCAAATTATTTTTTTTGAAATCAAAATGCTAGATCAATTTTTTTTCAAAACTCCAATAAGGAAACTGATTTTTGTTAAAAGAGATGAATTGCATCTATGAGATTGCACAAGGCTTCAAAGATGTGTTTGTGAATCTTTATAAGAAAACTCTCTCAGAAAAAAAAAAGAATAATGATAATCGTAAACACGATTGAATGACAAACTCATTATTTTCATTGAAACTTTAGAAAATAAGTTCAACAAGAAAGAACTTATGACAATATCTTGGGCTATGAATACTGACATGATAACATATAAAGGGGCTAAACATTTAGCGATCATTGATTGGAATTTCTGGAATATTTCAATCATTCATTCTCCTCGACAAGGGCATCTTTTCAACAGTCAATTGAAGTCATTTGTAGATCATTCTTGACCTAATATCACCATAGCTTTATCTTCAAGATAGTTGATTTCTGGGACTTGGTGTGAAGCAATTAGCTATAGGAATGATAAGTGTCTTGGCAACCACCTTCAATGAAACTGTTCTTCTCAGTCGGGTTAGCAATCTTACCTAACCTGATGGCTTGTTCAATCCTCTCCGCTATAACAACCAAGTCAGTAAAATGTTGTGCAGAGCTTCTAACCAGGTACTCAAAGTATGGAACTTTAAAGGTGTTGGAAAATAAATTGATCATCTCCTTTTCCAATATGGGAGGATTAACTTGTGCAGCTACCTCACTCCATCTCCGGGCGTATTCTCTTATGGACTCCTTGTTGTTCTTCTCCATAGCTTGCAAGCTTAAATGATCAAGGCCCACGTCTATATTGAACTTATATTGCCTCATGAAGGCATCAACTAAGTCCTTCCATTTTTTAACCTTGGTATTGTCCAACCGCATATACCAGGTGAGGGCAGCGTCACTCAAGCTTTCTTGAAAGAAATGAATCAGCAGTTTCTCATCATCAACCACCTCGACCATTTTGTTGCAGTATGCTTTAAGATGAGTTATAGGGCATTGAGTTCCCGTATATTTGACAAATTCTGGCACTCTAAACTTTTTGGGAATGACAATGTTGGGCACCAAACACATCTCAGCAGCCTTTATAGGATCATATAGGCGAATTCCCTCCAATGCTCTCAATCTTTGCTCCAGGGCAACTAATTTGTTCATACCATCTTCTTTTACCCTTTTTCCCTTTTGAGATTCCTTCTCTGTAGAATCAATGGTAAACGACATTCTCATGGGGTATGCTGGTTGAAAATGCATGGCTTGTTGAAAATCAGATGACAACCCATTTGCCCCTAGATTTTGTGGATTGAAGGGATTTACGAGCATAGATTCAGGCTGAGCTATAAGTGTTGCTTTTCCGGATTTATCTCTCAAGGCTTGCTCGAGTAGACTAGTAAGCCTTGCGACTTCTTCCTTAAGATTGGCCACCTCTTTTTGATGTTGGGCTTCCAATTGGGCTCTTTCTTCATTTTCCATTTGTCTTTTTCCCGAACGAGTGTTATAGATGGGTTTCAATGGGGAACCTATATTTCAACCTGCTAAATGTAAATCATGCAATTATGCAAAAATGCTGAAGCAATTAAAAAAAAATACATATGAAATGCGGACTTGCCCTTCACGGGGTGACAACCTAATAGAAAGATCCTAATTATTCAGTGCATCAAGGGGTTGGTCATTATCTAGTCTCAAAGGGTCTCTCGCATGCTCAGTGATCGTCCATGAAAGGTCGATATGAGGCTTACAAGTAGTGTGAAGATAGAGGCCCTGAGTAATATCAGTTCGGCATATCAACCACTTCCAAGTAAACAATCAAGCGAGAGTTGGATGGTTTCACGAGTCTTACCCAAGCTAAAGCCATTGGGGTACCGTTACTTCCCCACTTATCCTAGGTTGTAAAGTGTGTGCTCCCAAAGTGATGCATGACAACATAAACAAGGATGCATGTTAAAGCAATAAATGCAGGAAAAAATAAACAAATAAACACAACAATAACAAAAAATAATAATAAAAAATAACAATAATAAGACAAAAGACAAAGCTTAATCCTAACTCCCCAGTGGAGTCACCATTCTGTCGCACCCGACATCGTGGCGGCCCTAAAAATAATTGATTCTCGATTATGGAAAAAGAACAGATTTCTGGCATCCGGTTCTTTTAGAAAAAGGTCTTGTTTGAGGAGTCGCCACCTAGTATTATGGTCACTAGGAACCCTAACTGGTCAACAGAGATTCTATGGCTCAGGATTGGTTACGTAAAAGGAAAGATATTATCACCCCTTAAACGTTTTGCCTAAGGCAGACTGCATTGTTGGTTGTCTTAAATTGCTAAATATTTATTAATTTATGCTATGATGATTTGTTTATAATATTCCTGACTCTAACGTCAGTGAATATTTGAGCTCGAATAATTCCAACTCTGGCGTTGATAAAATTTCGTAGCTAAAAAACAATTAGATCAATATTCTTTATTTCCTACTTTAGCACCAGTGAACAAATAAAAATAAATTTATTTTTATGCATGCATATTTTTTTTTATTTTTCTAGCTAAATAAAATAAAATACAACGAATAAAAATATAATAAATTTAAACTGGTATTTTTATTCCTAACTCTGGCGTCAGTGAATAAACCAATAAATTTACATTATTTTTATTCATGATACACATTTTTTATTTTATTTTTCTACCTTTTTTATTTTTCTGTTTTTTTATTTTTTTTATTTTTTTGGGGCTGGGCCCAGCTTAGCCTACATGGGCTGGGCTGGACCCAGCCAGCCCAGCCGGGTCACAAGCTTGACCCGACTGGCCATTTTTTTTACCAGCAGGCATGCGTGAGCAGCTCACGCACGCCTGCTATAGGAGCTGGTAATTAAAATGCAAGAAGGGAAAACGTAACTTACCTGGTGCTGGAAATGGCAGTCCGGATTTTTTCAGTCTTTCTTGGTCCTCAAGATCCATGTGTTCGTTCGTTTCCCTTCTGTCGGTGTGTTCCTTCTGTCAGCTGCTCGTTCCTCTCTCCTTTTTAGCTTCCTCCTCTGGTTTTGGAAGCTGATGCTGGAGAAGAGGCAGTCGGTGGTGACGCTGGTCCTCTCTTCGTTTTTCAAGCTTCTTCCTCTGGTTTTGTTTGCGTTTGCTTCTCCAGTCGTCCCTTTTTTTTTGCGTTGTCCTCTGTGTTTCTTTGTTTCGGTTCCTGGTCTTCTCTCGGTCTCCCCTGTCTGTCTCGTTCTGCTCCGTTCTTTGTTTCCAGTGTTCTCCCTTAGTCAAGTCGATGGGGGTTCTTCTCCTGTCTAGGTTGCTGGAGGCTGAAGAGTTGCCGAAGATGGTGAAGAGATGGTTGAAACTGATTCTGTGTCTTCCCCTCTCCCCCTGCCGTGCATGGCTTTCTTTCTTTCTCCCTCCTCGGTTCTGCACCTTTTTTTTTCCAGTAAAAAAATCCCCCCTGGTGCTTAGTCGTTCCATGGCTTTTATAGACAGAGAAAACAATGCGTTTTCTTCCAACCATTAAGTGTGATAATTGCAGGAGTAATGGCTGTGCGGCGGTGTGCGTCCGTTTCAGTCGGGAAGAAGATGAACAGCAAAGGGAAAACGGCGCCGTTTTTGGTGTTTAATTGCTATTTACATTTTAGACCTTGCATTTTTGACAATTTTGTAATTAAGTCCCTGTTTGAATTGTAACTGGACCCCTGCATTTCGGCGCTATTTTCAAGCTGGTCCTTGGATTTTGATGTTTGCAATTTGAACCCCAATCAAACCCAAAACTTTGATATTTTCTTAATTAAGTCCCTGAATAATTTAATTCCAAGCTCAATTAAGTCCAAAACTTATCAATTCTCAATTAAATCCTTGATTGGATGAATTAAATTAATTTCAAGCTTAATTAAGTCTCAAAACTTATCAATTCTCCAATTAAATCCTTGATTGGATGAATTAAATTAATTTCAAGCTTAATTAAATCTCAAAACTTATCAATTCTCCAATTAAACCCTTAATTGGATTAAATAAATTAACTCCAAGATTAATTAAATTAATTTCAAAGTTTAATTAAACCCCAAAACTTTCAATCATTTTGCCATTAACCCAAATATTAATTCATTCTTCATTTATTTCATTTTACTTGTTTTCTCATCACCATCATTATTTTTTCATCAATTTTTTTTATCCTTTTCAATAAATAAAATAATAAAAAATAAAATGGTCAAAAATTGGGTTATGACAGTGTTTATGTGAAAAACATATATAAAAGTTATGTCATTGTATTTCTCTATACTAATTTTAGGCAGCAATGATTACATGATTAAGTCTACTAAAAAAATATTAGCAAGTTTGACATGAATGACTTGAATGTTGTAGATGTCATACTAGAAATATAAATTTCAAAGACATTTAGTGGATTCTTACTGTACCAATATCATTATGTTAAGAAAATTCTCAATAAATTTTCTAAAGGTGACAATAACACTATCGAAACATCAATTGATATAAGTGTATACATGTCCAAAAATAAAGGTAAGGAAATAAATCAATTGAAATATTCTTAAATAATTGGAAGCCTAATATACATTATGAACCATATAAAGCTTGATATTGCTTACTTATTTAGTAAACAGAGTAAAATTACAACTAATCTAAG
The DNA here is from genome assembly GCF_005239225.2 of Populus alba. Taxonomy (NCBI): domain Eukaryota; kingdom Viridiplantae; phylum Streptophyta; class Magnoliopsida; order Malpighiales; family Salicaceae; genus Populus; species Populus alba. Next base: position 14,579,119 of record NC_133302.1, on the reverse strand, counting down.
TATGGATCATTAGAAGGCAACAAAAATAGCATTCAAGTAATTGAGGTACACCTTGAACTATGGGCTACAATAAATTGGTTACCCAACAATACTAGAAAGGTATAATAATACTAATTAAATATCCAACACTAAGGATTTAAAATCCATAAGTGAATATGTCTTCATACTTGATGGAACAGTTGTATCATGAAAATCCTCCAAACAAACGTATATCGTTTGACCCACTATGTAGTTAGAGTTTATTGCTTTTGATAAAACTGGAGAAGAAGCTGAATGGATTTAAAATTTCTTAAATGATATTCCATGTTGGTCAGAACCAGTGACATCTATTTACATCTATTGCGATAGTTAGTCAACAATTAGAAAGGCATAAAGTAATACGTATAATGGTAGGTCTAGACATATACATCGTAGAAATAATACTGTTAATCACTTGCTCTCAAATAAAATTAGTTTTATTGATTATGTAAAGTCAAAGGAAAATAATGCGAATATGCTAACCAAAGGCTTGTCAAGAGAGCTTATGTATAATTTATCGAGGGAAATAGGCATAAAGTCTTTAAAAGATAAAAGAGTGTAATGCTGATAATTATACCTAGTTGAATGAAGATCCTAAGATTTATGTTCAAATAGAAAATTAAGTCATACAAAATTCTTAGTAGCATTAGAAAATCATTATTTCCTGCTTATTTTTATGATGAAATAAGTGCTAATTGTTACGTGATAAAGAGTGAGTTAAGCTCTTACTGATTTTCATATCTTGGTACACCAAGTGGAGTATAACAAAATACTTTTAATACAAAAATCATCTATATGAGTTAGAAATATGGTCGTTTCTTTGAGAATTTTGATAAAGGTTGAATTCTCTAAAGCATACATGAATCTAAGAGTTGTTTAAGGCCAAATTGAATACAATAGTGAGAACTAAAGGAAATCTTTAGGTAGAGAGATATGTGAGTACTATTGTCTTAGTTTACATAAAAAACTAAATAGTTTAAGACATCACATTCATTATTTAGCCGAGTAAATTTAATAATATTTAATTAATAAAGGTTTAAAGTAAAAAATTACCTATCCTGATGTAGTAATCTACCAAATCAATATCTCTTAACAAATCTTTGAGTCATTTTCAAACTAGTGATACAATTTTCATTCATACAGGGCATTGCTAGAAACTTATTTAATTAACATGATTTAAGCAAACTATGATAAATGAGAAATTAATCTCAAAGAGCCCTTTGTTTTTTTAGATTTAATTCTTGATAATGATAGGAATTAATTCTTCAACCTTTTAACTTCTAAAATTTACTATAAAAAGGAGGCTGAAGAAAGAGTTTCTAATTTGAATTTTTCAGATTTTTCTACACTCTTTCTCATCTTATTTTTTAGTGTTTTTATTCTCTTTTAATACTTTAGTTTTTTTCTTTCAAATCTAAAAATTTAATACCTACACTCTACCAGATTTTTTTTTTGTGAGCAAAGGAGGTTTGAGTTAGGGGTGTTCACGGTCCGATTCGTTTTTGGTTTTAACCCAAAAATTCAACCAAATGAGAAAATCGTATTTCTTATTAATATAACCCGAACCGAATCGAGAACCGGTTCAAACCGAACCGGTTTTGTTCGATTCAGGTCGGTTTTTTAGCATAAAAACCAAAAAAACCGGACTAATCTTCATCACCGAGCTACTGAGATTTTCTCGCATGAATTTCATTGTAATTTTATAGAAGCATCGTTCTCAAGGTGAGAAACTTTTATTGATGGTCCGGTTCAATCGGTTTAAGCTTTTTTAAATTGGAACCGAACTGGACCTGACTGAGTGATTTTTTTATTTTTTAATCAGTTTATTTGATTTTTTCTATCGGTTCGGTTTTTTGGATTAATTTTATTTTTAGTTTTTTCGGTTTAATCAGTTGGTCAGTTTTTTTAAACATTCCTAATATGAGTTAATGTTTGTTACACGGTGAGAGGAAAGAGTTTTTTTTCATGACTAGCATTAATTTCTTCTTCTCTTAACTTAGGACCATTTATGAAAAGCATCCCATTTTCCATTTTCCACGATTCCGAAAATTTTTCTTCATTCAAGTTAACACCATCACTTTCTTCTAGAAAGAGTTCTTATTTAATTTCCTAAAACATATTGTGAAATTCTCTGTATTGTCTTCATCAGGACGTCCCCACATGCAGTTCAAGTTAATTTTATAAAAACCAAACACATCATTATCAATCTCTGGATAAATGATAATAATTTAAGTTTAAAATATTTTTTTACTTAAAAATATATTAAAATAATTTTTTTATTTTAATTTTTTTTAATAATAGAACATTAAATTATCTAAAAATATAAAACAACTATTTTTTTTAATTTTAAATTTTTTTAAAATACAGATAGATTAAACCACGTTTTGAGTAGTAGCTACGTCCACCTTGCCTGTCAAATAAGCTGGCTGCAAATGTCAACATTGCAGATGAGTTTTCCCATGGAAAAGAGAGATGGTTGACTACTAACATCGCTCTCCAGTTCTCCCTGAGTCAAACCGTATGATCTAAGAAATCTTGACCTCTCTCAGTCTCTGCACGAGTCATGCCCTTCTTTATTTCCGGTAGGTGGAAATGTTTTCATTGACCGAGAAAAGATGTGTTTATTTTTGTGGTTTAATTGTATTTTTAAGAAAAAATGATTTTTTTATTTAAAATAAATATTTTTTGATATTTTTATATTGGTTTTGATATTTTTAATGTCAAAAAATAAATTTTAAAAGATAAAAAAATACAATTTTAATATTTTTTATAAACAAAAAATAATTTTAAAAATAATCTTTATCATAATCTTAAACACACTCTAAAAGAATCCATTCAATTTCCTATATTCCTTTCCAATTATAATTTTAAAAATATATTTTTTAAATCTTAAACCCAATTACAAGGTAGTCCACTCCTCCCTAATGCCCTATAAAGAAGGTTGGGTGCTCCATGGGCAATCCAAATAGGCTTGGAACTAAGCTTAATTTCTGTGCTTGTTTTTCTTCTCTTTCAGGAATATCACAACATTATTTTCTCTCTTTTTCCCAGTCAAATTCATAAAATATAGTATTTTCTTTATTTGCATGGAAAATGTGACCTACGACAATTCATTTTCTAGAAGCAAGGCTGCACGAATAACAATTAGTCTAAATTATTATTATTATTATTAGTTTGAAAATTTTTACTCAACAATTTTCATTTTGAATCAAATAAAAAAATAAAAATAAATTTGAGTTCCTGCAAGAATCACTCTCAAATATAAATTGAAAAATTCAGAATGATATTATTCAATAAATACTAAATTTTAAGCTTACAAAGAGTTTAAATACGCTTAGAAAATAACTCTAATAGATCTATCATTATGGACTAAATTCTATGATCATGTGTTCACGTAACTCACAATCAAGAAAAAAATCGGATCTTGAAAAGTCGAAGGAGATCTGATAGGACCGTGACATAATGAAAACCTATTCCAAAGCAGCACTATTAAAATTAAATTGAATGATGCCATGAAACCAATTAATATTCGATAAGTTAGTGTAGTTTTCTCAAGAACCAAAGAATACAAAAATCACTCTCACACACAAGCTGAAAATTCAAAATGATATTGTTGTTACCTACTTTTGATCCCATAAAAAATCAAGAAAAAATAGATTTTTTTTTTCAAAATACAAGAGGATATATAAAAAGATAGCCTTGAAGATTGTAAAAGTTGGTGATAAATGACTAAAATAACAAGTGAAAAAGTTGAAGAACCAAAATATACAAGATTAAAAAATTTGACAATTCAATTTTGATTGACAAAAAAAACACATTGGTAAAAATATTTTTATTTTAGATAAAATATTATAAATTTAAATATTTATTTTCGATGGTATAGATATATAAAAGTGACACATAAAAAAAGTATCTTAAACAAAAAAATGAAATAAAAAAACTCCTAAAACACATTAACTCCTAGAACATACCCTACAAAAACTAGCTTCTGAAAATTGAGTTTTCATAGGCTCAAGCCAAATATTTTGCATCGAATAGATATCTATTACAGTTTCGTTACAAGTATAGTAGGACTAGGCTCCTAGCTAGATTTCCTTTTGTTTCTACTATAGTTACAAGATTATGTTTGAGATTAATCCGAGTTTATTTTAAAATAGCTTTAACTTTTATAAAAATAATTATAAAAAATAAAATAATATTATTTTGAATAAAAAAATATCTTATTTATCTAATTATGTATTATTTAGATTTATTAAAATTAATCGAATTACAGATTAACTTCTAGGCCCACTTAAGTTTGGTCAGGTTACCTTTTTAAATATATCAAATAGAAAGTAGATTTGAAATTAGGTTGGATATGAAGGTACTGTCGGATTCCACAGTATCCTCATCAAAATGGAGGATGATCATTTCACTATATCAAAAAAAGAGAAGGTGGAGGATTACCCAGCCAAGAGATATCTTTCTTTATGGTTTAAAACTTGGCAGCGAAGAAACGAAATTATTAATGAGACCTGGTCAAGAGAGCTCAAATCAAACGGTGTTGATACTTCACGAGAGTCAGAGTCTTTGTCTCTAACCTCTCTAATTTGTCTTCTCTTTTTAGTCACATTTATGGACTTTTCACGTTCCATTTGATTTTATATAATCAAACATTATTTATCCTTAGTTCACCTGCAGAAACCCACACCATGGATCTCATGATTCTTTTTGAGCACCCCTCTTTTGGATCCAAAGCATCCTCACCAATCATAATTCTAGGAACACTGCTTGCCCTTGTTGCAGGATTCTACTACAAACTCAAGAACTCAAAACTTGCAGGCAAGAACCTCCCACCTGGTTCACTGGGATTTCCACTCGTGGGCGAGTCTATAAGCCTTGTGAGGGCACAGAAACGAGACAAGATTGATGAATGGATGTGGAAACGGATCGACAAGTTTGGACCTGTTTTTAAAACCTCAATTTTCGGTACCAAGACGGTGGTTCTGACAGGCCAAGCTGGCAACAGGTTTCTGTTCAGTGGCGGTGATGGCATCTCTTACAAGCAACCAAAGACGATTGCCAGCATACTGGGAAAGTACAGCCTCTTTGAGATTTCTGGGTCCAGGCATAAGCTCATCAGGGGTGCCATAGTTGGGTTTTTGAAGCCCGAGAGAATCCAGAAAATTGTAGGTGAAATAAATTCACTGGTCCAGCAACAACTATCCAAGGTACCAATCGAACTCAACTCTTACATCACAAGTTGTCCTTATCTATACAGCACTTGCTTTATGTTTGATGATTTTCAAGAGTAGTAGTTCAGTGATCGATAGTTGTCATTATGATTCTATTGTAATCATCTTTCTATTGTAATCATCTTAATATGATTGTTTTCTAGAAAGTGATTTTAGAACAATTATTTTTTAATTTTTTTTGTGTTTGTTTGTCATTAGAAAAGTTGATAATATAAAATACTTTTCAGTTAAAGAAAAATTTTGAATTAGTTTTCAGAAAAGTGTTTTCTTAAAAAATTTGGATGGAAAACATTTTCTGAAAATTATAAAAAATTTAAAAATATCATATCATTTACTAATTATATTAAATTTGATATTTAAATTTTTAATTGCTATATATATTTTGTTTTTGAATATTCACATACAGTAAATTTTACTCCTGACCAATTTTTTTTTTGTTTTACAGGAATTGGATGGAGTAGATTCTGTAAAGATAGTTCCATTCATGAAGAGGATTGCATTCAACATCACTTGCAATATCTTTTTTGGAATACCAGACGGGAAGGAAAAAGATACGCTCTTTGAAGAATTCTCGGTTGCTGTTAAAGGGAGTTGGGCTGTTCCCTTGGATATTCCAGGGACTGTATTTCATAGAGCAATGCAAGCTCGAGCTAGCCTCTGCAAAATACTCTCAAGAATTATTGATGAAAGGAGAAGACAGATGGAAGAAGGGACAGTTGATGTCAATGAAAACATCATCTACAGCTTTCTTAGTCTGCGAGACGAAAACGATGAACCTTTGATAGAAGAGGAGATTCTTGACATGGTCCTATCTTTAATAATGGCCAGTCATGATTCAACCACGATTCTCTTGTGCCTGCTCGTGAGGCTCCTTTCTCGAGATGCCGAGATATACAACAAGGTTCTTGAAGGTAATAAGATTTATCTTACACATGCGTAGAACAGTATAAAGCTTGTTGATAATATCAAAGCTGCTTGCTGTGTGCTTTGAAATCTTGATAGAGCAAAGGGAGGTTATCAAGGTTAAAGGAGGCAGTGATGGGAAGATCACATGGAGCGAAATTCAAATGATGAAGTTTAGCTGGAGAGTAGCTCAAGAGATCATGAGATTTTATCCTCCAATTTTTGGCAACTTTCGACAGATAACCAAAGACGTCGAGTTCGATGGATTCGATATTCCCAAAGGATGGCAGGTGCGAACCCTAACTGTCTTCTACCTTCTCCATCAGTCATTAACTTGTGTGTTTTCTTCAAATGTCAGAGTCATTACGCTTGCTTTTCACTGCTACACTAAAAGCATCTCTGTTTCAGAAGACAAAATAGTCGAGGCAGAAGACAAGATAATGGATTCAAGTATATAGAAATCTGGAGGGTTTCTAGTAGATTCTAACCAGCAAGTGCTCATCTTAATTCCAGGTTTTGTGGGTGGCTTCTGGGACGCACATGGACAAGAGCATTTTTGAAGATCCAGAGAAGTTCGATCCCTCAAGATTCGACAATTCATCTAAAACATTCCCTCCATACACCTATATTCCTTTCGGAGCAGGCCTGCGCATCTGCCCTGGAGCAGACTTTGTTCGAATTGAATCGATGCTGGTGATCCATCATTTTATAACAAAGTATCAATGGAAAGAAATCATTCCCGACGAGCCAATAATTCGTGATCCCATGCCTTATCCAGCAATGGGCCTTCCCGTGAAGTTTTATCCAAGAAATGGCGATCTGGCCATACCAGGAAACGATATCTGATCCTTCTTGACCACCGGATGTGGCAGCCGATGAAGCTACAGTGGGAAGGGCATGTTTACGTTTTATGTGATGATCCATTATATTTTGTATTTAACTATGTAATTCTCGAAATTATAACGTAATGGGTGATTATTGATTTGAGTTTGTCGTCACGGCAGCTCAATCTTTATTTATAATATATTTCGTCTTTTTCTTGGTTTCCCTCCCAAGACGATTTCTTCCTCATCATCTTATATATTTTAAAAAATCATAGCTTGATTTTTCTGCAACCTATCTTGTGACTGAAGATTGAGCAAGCAGATGATGTATTGACTGCATCAATTTTTCTTTATAAAAAATGACTCGACAATGCCTCTTCCATCCAATTAATTTTTTTTTTTTTAAAAAAAAAACCTAAGCACGCAAGCATGGCTTGGAAGGTGATGCTGAACAAGTGAGATTTGAGGAGAAGCAAAGAAAGGAAAGAAAGAAAGAGGAGAGAAAATCTAAGATGAAGAAGAAAATAGAAAATAAGGGAATGGAGGAGGAGAAGTTTGTAACTCTCCAACTTTTATTAATTTATCAAAATTATCTAACATATGGAAAACTTCTATATAAATAGTAAAATCCTAATAACAAGCAACAATTAGTTTTATAACACACTAAATAAAATATCTAAAAAAATAACATAAATTAAGCCTAACCAAATAAAATCCAATAACATAGGGTTACGCTATGATTTGCCATCTTTAACCATGTGTGCGTCAATTGTGTCTTAGATTTGGTGTTTTTATTAACTTTCATGGGGTTAGAAAAACTCGACCTATTAATTATAACTCTTGTAGCTTCAATTATACATTTAAAGATCAGGATCAAATTATTGCAATGTCTCTTTACAAATCTAAGTATAGTATGAATCAAGTCGATTTGCTTTTGAATTAGGATTCATTACACCTCACCAATCTTGATAAAAACAACTTATGCATTCAAAATAGCATTAACATGTTCCTTTTAAACCAATGATAACGGTAATGTGGTAAAGTTTTTAAAAGGATCATTAGGGATAAGGCTGTTACCATTTGATATATAACTAAGTCTATATTAAAGTAGAGTAATACTAAAGTTTGTTGTAAGTTGATGACATGAAGTATTTGATTCAACCATTTTTAACACTTTAAAGTTAGTTTCTCTTTTCTATTTAATATTAATTAATAGCTCAATGTAGTATGAGAGCTTGTGCAAGTTTCAAGCTCAAAGAACTTTTACTTGAGGAGAGTGTGTTAGAGAATAATATAAATTTATATCATAGAACTTTACTTAATAACTTAAACTTTTAGGTTGAGATGATTCTTTGACATCTAACACTACTCCCCTTACAATTTTTTAATTGGATTTAAGAGAATACCATTTAAGTCTAATATATATCATGAAATAATCTTCAACATTAAAAACATCACGATACTTATGTAAACCAACTTAAAGTTTGTATTGTTCGTTACTTGTTTGAGTTTATTTGTTTTTATGGTTCCAACATGCAAATCATGAACTTCAGACTTAACTAACTCAAACAATCTTAGCATGAGGAGATACGGAAGAAGATCTTCAAGCTTTTAGATTTATAAACATGAACAATAAAATGACCGAGTGTGTGAAATGAAACAAACATTATTCAACACTTGAGTAGATTAGGATCATTTTCATCATTCTTATCATGTATAAGGAGGTCAGTGACCAGAGGACTTAATTACTCAAGATATATTATGAGTTAGATGTCAAGCATAGAAGATAAGTAATTATAAAGCTTAGAAGAACAAAAATATTTAAACTCTTCCAACAATACACTTACCTTTTTAAGGGGTTCTATTAAAGTGTTTCCTAAAACTTCCTTAACAAATAAATCAAACATAAAAATTCAACCGTAATCTCATTCTCAAACTCATTTGGACTCATTATGTTAAGTATTTTTTTTTTTAAAGTGATTTTCATCTAGGTCATTAAAATCTTCAAGATTGGGTTCATATATTATGTCACCATATTCTTCCTCTCTAGCCATATCCTTATGTTTTTTTTTTATGACTAGGGGTTTAGTTGTATAATTAGCTAAAGTAGAACCTAAACCTAGATATTTAGCACACTAAAACATTAAATTCATCTTAGACACTTTATTGATAACTCGGAAACCCTTATCTTATTTATAAAGTCAGGCACTAATAAGACTAGGTTTGTAAGGTAGAGTGTAACACCCCACCTTACTATGAAGATATTATCCGCTTTGGGCCTTCCAGTCCACCTAAATCAAGGGCTTCTACCTAGGTCCCCCTCATGGATTTGTTCTTGGCAGCCACACATGGTCCCAAAACACGTCTTACTAGTCAAGGTGAGCATGCATTTATAAGACCCTGGCTCTGGATGCTCGCTTTCGATGTGGGATCTTACAATTCCCCCACCTCAAAACGAGCCATCCTCGGCTCTGATACTAAATGTAACACCCCACCTCACTAGCAAGATATTTTTCATTTTGGGCCTTCCAGTCCACCCAAATCCAGGGCTTCTACCCAGGTTCCCCTCACGGGTTTGTTCTTGGCAGCCACGCATGGCCCCAAAACACGTCTTACTAGTCAAGGTGAGCATGCACTTATAAAGCCCTGGCTCTCGACGCTCACTTCCGATGCGGGATCTTACATAGAGCACCTAACAAAGTACTACTATTCCTAAATATAGACATAACAAGGGTGTTACACGGGGTTTTGATATTTTTTCCATTGACTTTTCCATTGACTCTTTAGTAACATTCGTATTCTTGTACTAAGGTATGAGCTTGTTTAAGGGTAGAAATACTAAGGAACATAACTTGTTTTCTAAGATCATGTTTCAAACCCTATGAAACCTACTTAGGTTGTGTTTTGGAACGCGGTTGAAACCGCGTTCCTTCAAATTTAAAATTTTTTTTCCTAATTTTTTTTATGTTTTTAGATTGTTTTGATGTACTGAATTCAAAAATAATTTTTTTTTTTATAAAAAGAATCATTTTGATGCATCCAGCAAAAAAGCATTTTTGAACCACGCTACCACAATCCTAAATAGACCCTAAAGTCATGGGGCTGTCTTCTTTACAACACATCTCATCATATACTCATCAAAATATACTATATATCTCATTAGTAAATTTGTTCTCTTATCTAAGATTATTTTTTTTCTCTAAAATATTTTTTTTTTGCTATATGATTAGGGTAGGTACTTCTCTTATTACTTTTGTTTCATTTCAACCCAGTTAGTAATAAGAGGTTTATCTCTCTTTTATAAACAATCCTCAATAATTTCTTTGTATAATTAGGCAATATCAATAAGTGTTTTTCTCTCTCTCTCTCTCCCTATTTAAGGCTAAAAATATAAGAATAAAAAGTACTTTTACAAAAAAAGCAAGATTATGCACAAAAACATAATTAATCTCTAGATTTGCTTCCATCTCTCCTATTTCTTAGCTAATCAAGTTTGCTATTGTTCAACTAATTTTTGAGTTGTTATTCTATGGCTACAACTTCATTTTTTCTCGAGGATTTCATATCGAATAATATCTATATGACCCTCATGTATGTGTGTGTAAAACACCATCCTTTTAAATTCTTTTATAACTTGTGTAAAAAACATTATTAACTATTGTATCCCTACTTAGTTATATCATAATTTACTACAAAAAATTAAACTAAGAATCTTTTACCTATTAAAAGATCCAATTTCTTACAGTTAATTTGAAAATAATCTTTAAGAATAATGTTTTTCATACGTTCAGAATCATATTATCTCCTTCCATGATTATAAATTATTATGCTTTCATACTTGAAATATTCATATCACAATAAATTGTATGGTAATATACCTTTCACCTTGATGATGACAAATTAGTAACAATATTAAAGTATAATAATAATAATAATAATAATAATAATAATAATAATAATAATAATAATAATAATAGTCTTAACTTTAAAATCTCAATTAAATTAAAATTAAATTATTTTTATTGTCTATTAAGATTGAGAGTTGATATTGCTTGGACTAATAAAGAACGCTCATCATGATTAAATAGAACATGAAAAATCATATTTGAATAGAAGAAGAAATAATTATCCTATTTACATAACCTTATTTGTTCAAAATGAGGGGTGATGACACCTATATAGGCTTGCTATGTAAATCTTCAAAACACCTAAAAGGTTTTATGCATTATCACTATCAGGACTCAAATCCGGGACCTATGATTGACAAAGCAAACAGAGCACCTCAAGGTGCTCCGCCTGTATTAAGCCTTAGAGCTTACACGTTTGATATTATAAAACCATAAAATAGTGCAACATAAAACAAAACATCCAATATTGAGGAATTCAATAAAAAAAAAATTTAAAATATGACCCTTTCATAAAAAAATCAAAAATGAATTCAAAACATAATTAAAAATTATTCTATGGAGTATCTATGAATAACAAATAAAGAATAAACTAATAGTCTAGAGGAGCAAAAGAGGCATATCGACTCAAAGAAGTAAGAAGAACACAACCAAAAGATCCTGCTATTAAAACCAAACAAAAGACCTGAAAATATGAATGGAGGGATAAGTCCAAATACTTAGTAAGAGGTTATAACTATAATACATACTAATATATATTTTTTAAGATAAATAAATATGGTTACATAAATTAAATACAAAACAAAATAAGTATATCAAAGATATCATATCAAATGGTATACTAAAGAGGTATGTATTTCAGAATTACATATGATATTACTGACATCCTACTCTTTAGATAGGTAACACACACACACACACACACACACACACACATATAACTGTGGGAGGTCAATCTGCACAATACTAACACCCTAATTGCCACCTAAGAAACAAAATATCATGTACACAGATGTTAACTACTCTCCGCTAGCATGAAGTAACTAACTACTCTATGTTAATTTGGTGTTTCTAATAGCAGTCTAAATGGGGTAACAAGAATCATGAGCTCAAATGAACAAATAGTATGGATATATGGTTCATGGTTTTATCATTAAGATTCATAATGCAAGCATGATCACATTTGAACAAATATTAAGGAATATATAAACCATGTTCAAATCAAATAAGCATATGATGAGTATTTTTTTAAAAAATAAATAATAACTAATCAGGTTTACATAATCAACAATAACAACAATACTCATCATTTCATACCAATATATATATATATATATATATATATATATATACATAATGTATAATATAAAATTATCTCACTCACCCAGAAAGATAGAAACAAAAGGAAGCAAACAAAACCTAAGCAAATTGACTCATTAAGGATCAATAAGAGCTGTATTAGCTGAACCTATATGAAGAAATAAAATATAAATTAAAAAACTACTCAAAATTGAATCCTATATATAAAACAAATTGAACAAGACTGAAAAGACCCTACTTTTTTTTTTAAATGGTCAACCAGTATGAACCAACTAGTCAACCAAAACAAACTAGTCGACAATTAATAGAGGAAACGATAGACTGCACCAAAAAGGGACAACCAATTGACCTATTGAACATAGCCCAACTAGTCGACGACACCTCCTTAACAGTTCGACCGACTGAACATAACAAACTTGAACTACTACTGTTTCTCTAATCAGTCAACTGCCCACACCTCAAACGGTTAACTGCAAAGTATGTTCAAAATTAGTCGACTTGTAAACTTCAACTGCTAGACTGTTTGATCAATAAACCCATAATTCTTGATTTGCAGTCTCAATTAGATTCTGCTAAAACTCAACTACACACCCAACAACATCAAAACATTATTTAATGATTCTAGACCATCCAAAAACATATTTCTAACATCTTAAACCTAATATCCATATTCAATTCCATCATAATAATTAAAAAAATCATCAAATTCCTCAATTTAACCTTCAACCCTAGTATGCCTTCTATTGTTCATAATCTAAAATTAAAGACAAAGTTTAAAATGATCTTACCTTGTTATCAACACTTAACAACCCCAAACCAAAATAAAATCCACCAAAGGGAATGATTGATTATTTAGAGTAGAGGAAACTTAAAAGATGTCTGCTTGTTCTTATGTTTTGTCTTTCAAAACAATTATTTCTTGTTTTTTTTTCTTTCTAATTAAGAAACCTCTGCTTATACTTGAGTTTAAGGACTATGACTCAACTTATAGGCTTTGGACCCTTTAGGCTTTAGGGCCAAAACTTGGGCCATACAATCACCTTACTGATTCAAAACTATTATAAATTCTATTGAACGCAACTCGAATTAAAGTGTTGACTACTATCCAAAGGAAATACTTTTATTAAACCTTGAAGGGTGTAGCTCAACTGATCAGGCCTTAAGTTTGCTCCCTGGAGGCCACTAGTTTGTGTCTCACAAACCTTAGAGGAACTGGAGGCTTACATGGTCGTTAACTTAAGGGCCCGTGTGATTAATCAAGGTGCATGCAAGCTAGCTCGGATACCTATGTTAATAATAAAAAAAATACTTCCATTAACAACCATTTATGAAAGGTGACACCTTCCACAAGTACCAAAAAAAGTGCTACCTATTCCACTGGCATCAGAGCATGACACTAAGGATTGTTTTGCCTTGGAAAAACAAGTTCATCAATCAAGGTTTTCTATAAAAATTTATGAAGAATTATTGCTTCATTAGACAATAAACGAGTACTTCTAATAAACACCAAATGACATAGGCCAAAATAATATCATACTTGACATAGCTCTTAAGAAAGACTTTTAAGAAACAAGTGTTATTGAGACTAGTAAGGACATCACTATATGGCATGAAACCATCCTCCTTACTCCTAAAGATGGACTTATCCTCACGATTATACCCTAGTTGTAACATAAATTACCTTAAACCTTTGATACATCACATCTTAATTATCTCTGGGGATATTTGGTAGAAGATGTGAATAGTAGACGGGGCAATGTAATTCCTAGTCATTGTGGGTGTTGTAACCTAATTTTGACTCAGTGGCCTTTTAATTTAATTTTACAGGGTTTAAAATGTAAAATTATAAGATCAGATATTTATTTTAATGAAAGTGTGATTTGTCAGCTTGCGTGAAAACTAGGGACTACAATGTGCTTTTGTCATTCTATTCTTATCTTCAAGATAATCCATGTTTTCAAGATAATCTTTGTTTTTAAGATAATGATAGTTATCCGCTTTCAAATTTGATTCTTAATCAAATTCAAACTTCAAAAAAGAGAATGAGTTTGATTAAAAAAAAATTTCTCACACGCGAAAGGACTCTGGCACTATAAATACATATCTCAATGTATGCACAAAGGGAGGGAGACGATATAAAGAAAAAAAAAACAAAGGAGAAAACAGAGAAAAAAACAATAGAGAAAAACATAGAAGACGACAGAAGTGAGAAAATAAAGGAGAGAACCAAAAAAAAAACCCAAGAATAGAGAGAGGAGAGACTAAAAAGAGGAGGAGAAGGAGAGCATTTTCCAGCTAGTGCCTACATTGTTACCTTCGCATTTGCCTTCGACTTCACCAGGTAAAGTCTTCTTCTTTTTCTCTCTGTTTCTATGTAATTGTTGCAAGAAAACAATACGAGCCGGGTCACTAGCTTGGGGCCAATGACCAGGCTGGGTTGGCTGGGTCCAACCCAGCCTATGCTAGTTGGGCTAAACCTAGCCGACCCAAATTATGTTTATTAAGGGCGTGTTTGGCAAAACATATCCTTATTATGCCTTGACCATAATTTTTATGCCCATTTTGGTTTGATATTTGGCCAAATGAGCCCCTTTTCGATATCAGAAAATTCTAAAAATATTTGGGGATCTTTGTTGATTTATTTGTGCCCCTCCGACACTTTGACTTATTTTTTTCCTTTGCGTTTTGCATTTTTTAAAAAGTTATGTGCTCAATATGTCACCTATTGTTGTTAAATGCAAATCTATCGTGCAATGTATTTTTTTTTATTTCCATCTAAAAAGGGCAAATAATAATAAAAGATGAACAAGAAAAAAATGACAGAAGATTCTTCAAATTTATTTTTTGCGAAAATATTCACTGACGCTAGAGTCGGGAGTATCGTATTTTTTGGATTTGTACAATATTTACCAATACCAGAGTTAGAAATATTCATAGAAATTGTTCACTAACGCCAGAGTCAGGAACATGAAAGGAAGAATAGAAAAGGAGAAAAATAAAATCAAATTCTTAGCAATTTTAATCAAAACCAACAATGCAGCTTGTTTCAGGTGGGACGCTTAGGGGGTGATAGCATCTTTCTTTTGTGTAACTAGTTCTATATCATAGAATATCTGTTGACTAGTTAGGGTTTCTAGTGACTATAATATTAGGTGACGACTTCTTGAACAAGAACTTTTCTCCTCAATGAACAAGATGTCAGATATCTGTTTTTTTTTCAATCAAGATTATTTTTCAATCGCCACGATATCCGGGTGTGACAGTAGAAATGTACCCTATATGTAATAAAAGCTATAACCCTTAAGCTGAAAGTTAAAATTTCAACTTTTAATTAATTAAATTAAGAATTTGACTCAATTTTGTAACAAACTAAATCAAAAGTCCTTTCTAATAAAACATGTTTACAACTCTCCTTCAAGTCAAAAAATAATACCAGACATAATCTGAATTTCTGAGTACTTTTGAAAGGGTACTTGCATGTTTTTTGAGGATTGATTTTGGCTAGCTTAAAGGCCTGCTCAAATACATCTTCGAAAGGTTTGCAGACAACTGGAGTTTTTTGAAGTACTCAAACAGGATTAGAAGGACAAGGATGTTCAATGATGTCAAGAATTTGGCTTTTGGATGTATAGCTGAACTCCAATTTCATCACAAGCATTGATGTCTTCGTAATTAAAGGGATCATTAGGGCCTCAAAGCTTGAACTGCTGAGAACTTCAGCCACATGTGCTTGATCGGCATCTGAGAATATCTATTACACAAAACCCAGAAAAAAAAAAAATCATCATCAGAACTAAGAAAGCTTAATTTGTAGTTGATTATCTACTTGTATTCAATTAGAAGACATCCTAAGCAAAGACTTCTTAGAACATGATCAGGCTTTAGCCTCTCGAATGGCAATCTCCCATGAACAAATCTGTAAACATGAAAATGTATAAGATCATTTATATAGCAATAATCCATTTTATGTAAAAGAAAGCTAAAGCTATATGTGGGAATATTTAACTTGGTGCCTGTGATAGTCATGGCTGTCAAAATCATAACCTTGAGAGCAGCCATGGATGTGCCATAACTCTCGTACAGAACACCATTCATTTGAGAGGCTTCAGTTTCTTCTATACCAAGCTTCTGAATCATGGATTCTGGACAAGGATGTATATGCAGAGGTGATTTACTATATATGCTCTAATTAATTAAGGAAGGAGTAAAGGTGTAGGCATTATATATACAAAACAGACCAGAACTTCGAGGATAAAGCTTATCATCAACATCTACAAACAAGACACATTTCATGTGATGGTTTTATTAATACATTGGCTATGGATTATGAACTGTCAAAGACTGTCTGCTTGAATGAGGGTTTCTTACCAAACTTAAAATTAATATATTTTTTTATATCGTATGATATTGGAAAATGATGAGACCCACTAAAGTTAATTAATGATGAACAAATAATATTTGATCTTGAGTTAACTGAAAAAATACATAATTATTTTTTATATTATAAAAAAAATTGACTCGGCCTTGGCTTATCTAATAAATACTAAAGTTATATTTAATCTACACTATTTACAGTGACAAGTGACAAGAAACTATTATAAATAACTTTGTACTAATTTGGATTTTTTAATATACTAATTCTATGCGAGAACTAATGATCCATAAAAAAAAGTTATATATGTTATAAAATAATATAAATTATGTTTCGAGACTTTACCTAACAATCTAACTTTTTAGGTTAAAATAATTTTTAACATAATATCAGAACCTTGATGACTAAGCGATCATGAGTTTGAATTTCACCATCTCCATTTATTTGATAAAAATTAAAACATAAAGTGATGTGAGTTTATATAAATTTTAAGTTCAAAGGGTTTTAACTTGAGGGGATGTGTTAAAAAATAATATAAATTATATTTTAAAAATATTAAGTTGAGATAATTTTTTATAATATATAAACTAAAAATACCTTCACATGGAAGTCATGTACTATTGTATTGTGTATTGACAAGTCTATGTGTGGAATAAGGGCACATATTAGCTTATATACACAAAAATTCAAGGCCTTTGGAGGGACTAATAAAATTGATCTATGTGAATGTGTGATTTTTTTAATATAAGTATTGCGAATTTACACAAAGTTATTAAATTCCGCCAATTCATGATATGCTAATGGAGTCACCACTCACGAGAATTTGATAGATTAATTTTATTTTATTTAATTAATTTAAAATAATATAGTTATTCTAAGAAAACAAACATTATTAAAAAACAAAAAATAAGTTTTGATAGTCTAAGTTTAATCAAATTAATTTTTATTTATTTTTTTTTAAAACTCAAACAGTATCAAATCCTGAATTGACTATATCTTGGGTTAATTCTAGCTCATGAAATTTAATAATACTACTTCATTAACAGTATAAAATTACGGACAAAGTGTATTCCCTGGATATACATATATTAACGAAAGAGATAATATGTGCTATGGGTAAAAATAAATTTTAGGGTTTTTAATTGTTAATCCATTAACTTTTGTGTTGTTGTTTGGTACCGAGGCCTAAACGAATAATATTTTATAAAAAGTTAATTTTTTTTAATTAAAATTATGTTTTTATGTTTTTAAATTATTTTGATATATTGATTTTAAAAATATTTTTTTAAAAATAAAAAATTATTTTAATATATTTTTAATAAAAAAACACTTTGAATATGATAAAAAAGTGATGCTTTAGTAGAAATCAAAGGATCTAAGCTAGGCAGGTCTCTTATAATCTTACAAAAAGCAAGAAAAAAAATAAGAATTTGTTTGTTGGTGACAGACTTTGCACTTGTCTCATTGGGCTCCAAGTCTTTTTCCAGCATATGTTCACACATTAATTCCTTGGACACACAATTGAATAGCATAGAAAGTACAAAAAAATGGCGTCAGAAAGGATCCTTGATTAATTTGACATTTGTTTGTTTTTGAAAGCATCCTTCACACATAGGTCAAAGTTAATTTTTTTAAAATTTTAAAAAGACAATAACTATCACGATATTATCAAAACTCAAAAAATTTTATATGAAAGTAAAATACACTTTTGATCTCAAATTTAAAACTGATAAAAACTTATATCATATGATGATCAAAGTATTTTTCTTTATTTTCTAATTAAAATTAAAAATTTCTTTATTAATTATTTTAACAAATTAAAATAATCCTAGTATTTTATAATAAAATACTATTGGTCATTTAAAGATGCTAACAAAAAAAAAAACAACAACTATATAACAAAAAAAAAAAAAAAAACAACTACATGAGACACTTCAATAACCTAAGAATGATAATTATTTGGCTAATTTGATAAACCAACGATGGAAGAGGAAGAAGAATTTGTTATGTAACTAGCAAGTTAGTTAGAGTTAGTTACCTATAATAGAAAATTAGTTATGCAGCTATGTTAGTTAAATGTTAGTTATGCAAGTTGTGCTAGAGATTAATATTGATCGATCGAATTATGTTTTATAGAGGTCTCATATTGATAATGTTGTCTTTGCCAATGGTTTTGAGGATTTCATAGATGACACAACCATTTGTCCAGAAAAGGAGCTAAGTCCAGGAGTGATTAATCCATCGTTTGTCGCTTAAAGAAGACAAGATCACATGATTCTTAGTTGGATATACTCATCTTTTATGCCAGCTATCATGGCATAGATTATTGGCTACAATATGTCTCACACTGCCTTGAATGTTTTGAAGAAAACCTTTTCATCTTCCTCACAAGCTAGACTCATGCAACTCAGACTTGAATTACAATCCACAAAGAAAGGATCTCTATCCATGATAGATTACATCATGAAGTTTAAAGGCGCTGCAGACAATCTAGTAGCCATTGGAGAACCTGTTTTAGAACAAGATCAGGTAATGAATCTCTTTGGAAGCCTTGGATCTGACTATAATGCAATAGTTACTGCCATCAACATTTGAGATGATAAGATCTCTATTGAAGCAGTTCATAGTATGCTACTAGCTTAATTGATCTTGTCACTATGTTTGCTTGTTATGCCTCTTCCTCTATTAACAAAGGTGGTGAAAGAAAGTACAATGGTAGTTGAGGACAAAACTATACCTCAAATACCAGTAACTACACTTACAAAGGTCGTAGTGTGGGGGTAGGTATAACTACAATGGGAGACACAATTCAACCAACTCTGAAAAGCCACAATATCAATTATATGGCAAGTTTGGTCATATTGTCCATTTTGTTACTATCGGTTTGATATCTCATATCAAAACTCACAAAACAATGGTACTTCCTTTTTTAATGCTAGAAATCAAAACATAATGCCTGTTATGGTTGCATCTTCTCATAATCCTGCAGGTGATGATTGATACCTTGATTCTAGAGCAAGTCATCATCTGACTCAGAATGAAGGGAACCTCAACAATTCTGCACCTGACATTGGCACAGACAGAGTCACAGTTGGTAATGGTAAGCATCTATCCATTTCCAACAGTGGTTCTCACCAGCTAGTCTCTAATTCACACTCTTTTTAGCTTAGAAAAGTATTTCATGTTCCTTTTATCTCAGCCAATCTGATTAGTGTTGCTAAATTCTGCTCAGAAAATAATGTTGTAATTGAGTTTCGGTCTAATAGTTTTATTGTGAAGGACCTGTATACAAAGTAGGTGTTAATGCAAAACAGACTTGAGAATGGGCTTTATAAGTTTCTAGTGCTGCACAGAAACAAGAAAATGGTATGACAATATTAGTGCTTATCATATAGCCTAGAATCCTGTTTTCCATGCACGAACGAAGCATAAAGAGATTGATCTCCACTTCATTTGTGACCAAGTTCTCCAAGGCAGGTTACAGCTGCAATTTATTCCCACTGAAGAGAAGCTAGCTGATCTCTTAACCAAGCATCTCCCAAGTGCAAGGTTCTTGTTCCTCAAGTCTCAACTGTGTATCACCCCCATACCCTTTCACTTACGGGGGGATGCTAAACCAATGATGGAAGAGAAATAAGAATCTGTTGCGTAACTAGCAAGTTAGTTAGAGTTAGTTACCTATAACCGAAAGTTAGTTATGCAACTATGTTAGTTAAATGTTAGTTATGCCAGTTGTGCTGGCAGTTAGTCTTCTCCTTATAACAAACAGCTTACATATAGATATGATTATCTCTACTCTTAAAAGATTAGAGAAATAGATATTAACAACTATATGACAAAAAAAAAAAACAAAAAAAACAAAATCAAAATCAAAATCAAAATTAAAGCAAGACACTTTAATAACCCAACAATGATAATTCATCATCACAAAAACAAAATTTGTCAATCTAACATTTTCACATATACAAGTCAATTAATCGACCCTCCAAACAAAAAAAAATTCATAATAAAAGCAATGATAAATTAAAAAAAAAATGATCATATCCATGATCAATTAAAGAAAAGTTTAAAGATTAATTATCAAACTCAAGAAGTTTAATGACTAAGTTCTAATCTTTTAGACATATGACACATGCCAATTATACTATGAAGTTAATTGTTAAATTTAGTGATGTTAATCTCACCAATTAATAAAGGATGTATCGGTAACAAAATATAACTACAATATTGATATTAAAATAAAAACTAATAGAGCTATATTTTAAATATAAAATATACAAATACAAGGAATTTTTTTTCATGGAAACGTTAATGATGTTTTAATGAAAAGGATAGAAGGATTTGAAATCTACTACTTTAGACTTCTTTTCCTTTCTTTTCTTAGCATGAAAATATAAGATATTGTCAATTTAATTGTTTTATCTACTAAATATAATATTTACACAATAAAAAACAAGAACATGTGTAGGAGCAAGTGAATTTGGTTGGTATTAAAGTAAAATTTCAATAGTTATTTTATGCTAATGTGGGAGATTCAAATGAGGCCAAATCTTCAAGAGAAGATTTGCTTGGTGCTATTGTCCCATGAATTTGTGATTAATTGGGTGAACAAGCCATTAATAAAGTACAAGTCAAGCATATGATGTTTTATTGCTTGTTTAAAAGTATAGTTGTGATTATTTTTTAAAATGTTTTTTATTTATAAATATATCAAGAAAATATTTTTTAATTTTTTTAAAATTATCTTTTATATTAAAGCATTAAAATAATTTAAAAACACTAAAATTTTTATTAATTTGTTACTCATCTCTCACCACGTGCTGTTTACAACTTTTGATGCTTTATTCTACATATCAAAAATAAAAATGATCATAGTGATTTTTTTTATATAATATTTAGAAAGTTCTTGTTTAATATTGTACTGTAAGCGGTTGAAAAAAATTTGTTTTTTTATTTAAAAGTGATTTTTATATATTTTTAAATCGTTGTTGATATCAATTATAATTTTTTAAAACTAAAAAATATTATTTTAATATATTTTTAATTAAAAAATTATGTAATATTCTCGGCAATATAAAATGTTTTAATGTTTTACTCTTGCCATACCATGGCGGGTAGGTATATATATGAATTGATTTGACTCATTTATGAGATGAGTCGTAGGCATACAAGATAGGACCAACTTCACCACGTGGATTGCTAATGGCCATGGTTCTCTGAGTCCATCCACGTATATTTTGTGTACAAACAGACTACACGCATTATCATGATTTTCGGAATAATTTTAAAGAATTAATGACCATTAGCATCCCACGTGGCTATATATGTAGCCCTTTTATTAATAACAAAAAAAAAAAAAACTAAAAGGAATTAGGATTTAATGCACACCTAACTCAATGCACTATAGATTAAAATATTATAATAACTCTTTTGATATTCTTAATAAAAAAATATAAGCCTAACTATTGGAGGTAATATGGCTCTTTTTTAATATCCATTAATTATTATTGATTTTTTACATTTTTAAAACATAATAAAATAACTAAATCTATTTAAAAGAAATATTTATTTAACTAGTATCTAGGGTTTTTTAATATATTTTCACTTTTTTAAAGTACAATAATATTACTAAACCATCTTTTAAATGATTTTTTTTAATTGGCTTCTAGTTACATTTTCATATTCTTCAACTTAATTTTTAGTTATAATCAAGTTGACTGATGAAAATTTTATATTTTCATAATTATAAAATATTATTTTTTAAAAATAGTTACTATACACTTATTTGTATATTATTTTTGCTATTCAGTGGACCATTTGGCATTCAAACAATATCTTTGGGGATGATGTTTAAATAGTCTTGATGACTCCTTCATTCATAAACAGTAGGTGTGGCTTATTGGCCTCTAGCTTTGCACCAATAACTTTGTTTCCTTTTTTTCCCCCTCTTTCTTTCTTGTTTCTCTTTACTAACACTCCAAACTTTTAAGGCAACAATTCAATATATTTTTTCTTTAATTTTGGTTTAATTTCTTTTAATTACTATTTATTTTATTTAAAATAATTTATAAAGTTATTTTTTTTTATTCAATCTCATCCTTTTTCATATTTGGTCCATGTTTTTTTTATTAGTATTTGTTTTATTTAATATAATTATTAAATTTGAGATAATTATTAAAATTGATTTTTTTTAATAATTTCATCATCAATTAGTTTTTTTCTATTAGATTTTATCTCCGTTTTTTTATTGTTATTTTTTTTACTTTGACAATTATTTTTTTATTTTATTATTCAACATTAAATTGATTGAAAATTAAATTTTTTGATTAAGCTCGAGTTAGGATTTCACAGGGTTGCGGGGGTGATTAACCTTGATTTAGAATATTCGTCCAGGTTTTTTTTTTTTTTTAAGTTTATATTTTTACAGTTTCATCCTTCAATATTTATTTAATTGAAGATTAGGTTTTGTTATTTTTTATAGAATTTTTCACTAATTTTAAAAATTACTTGGGTTATCTCGAGTTTTTTATTTGTTGTTCCTTGTTAAATTTAGTTTTTTTTTTAAAAAAATTATTTTTTGAGTTAAATTAAATTAATTGTTTGAATATAAACATGAGATGCACTATAATATTTTGTTTGGTTTGTTTTTTGGTTTGTTTTTTGGTCATTGCTCTTATAAAGTTTCATTATAAAAAAAACTTGTTGTAATGTTTTTTCTAATAAAAAATTAAATTATATTTGTTAGGATTTTATAAAAAATATTATAAGACATAAACTTATTTGAAAAAAAAATAAAGACATAATTTATCAATAATAGTAGCTTGTTTGAGGACGTGTGAATATTCTTTGAAAAGGAAGGAGAAGGTAAATGTGCAGCGTGCAATCTTGACATGACAACAAACAAATTAGCTAGGGAGCGTTGTTAGGTGAAGCATTAAATTATGAGGTTGAAAACCAATATCGGTCCCTCTATTTCGAGATTTGCTAAAATTAAACCTTCGATATTATTTTAGCCCAAATTGAATTCTTTTTTAAGAGATTTTGTGAAGTCTCCGCATGTATAGATAAGATTAAAAATCATTAACCTTGAGGGGTAGCTTAACTAATCAGATATTTGGTTTGCTCCTCAATAATCACGAATTCAAGCTTTTTTAGGACCACTAGAGACTCACATGGTTGTCAATTTCAGGATTCATGAGATTAATCGAGATACGTATAAACTGATCCAAACACCTATATTAATAAAAAAAAATCATTAAGAAACGCAAGATAGTTCTAAAATCAATTGAGACTATCAATAATATTTTTTGTGATAAAAAAGTGTTAATTAGATATATTATAATAGAAAATGAAATATGACTTATAAATCAAAACTAATTTTCTTCATAACTAATAACATAGTACAATTTTCCTAGAAAAATATCATCTAATAATACAATAGAATTTCTGTTTAAAAAGCATCAACCTCAGCTCACATATTGTAAAGGGATCAGATTGACTAAATGGAAATAATAGAGTGACCAATTGTAAGAGAAGAATTAGTCCAAAAGTGAAGGACTGCGTTAGAAGGGGAGATGGATCACGAGATTCCAATCCTCCATGCCCCAACGTACCTACCACCTCAAACAAGAACATTGAGAGCGGTAGCTCAAAATATTTAATAAGAGGCTTAAAAATTGCATGCTCCCACACTTCTCCTTCACAGCTCTCCTCGCATTCCTCTCTCTCAGCAAGCCCTACTACTTACTACGCAGGCCTAGCGATCAGTAAGTTCATTCTATCTGTGTATCTTGTTTGTAGGATATTCTTCCATCTTGAGCCCGTGATCATGGGGTTCACGCACTGCTCCTGGGTAGAAAGAAATGATTTATGTGTAAAGATTTGTGTTGTTCTTAAGAAATGATTGATTATTTGCTTTCCGATAACCCTTTTGCAAGATTTGATAGTTTTTCTGTGTGGAAAATGTTGCAGTGGGCACGGAAATGGTTAACGTTGATGAGATCCCTTTCCCTCCACAGATTGCAATTACAACGAAGCCATTATCTCTGCTTGGTCATGGTATAACTTTTGATGTTGCTTTCTCTTTTCTTTTATTTAATTCTCAAAATTGGATGGATAATCCTCGCTTAGATTTATTTCATTATTACAAACATTATCTAGCCGTTTCGAAAATAAATCTTCTCCAATCATTAGCCTCTTCTTCGTCAAGTAATGGAGAGTGATCAGAATGTTCCCGCCTAATAAGAAACTTGCCATAAGAACACACACAGGTCTTAGCTTAGTGACCTGTGCTTCTTCTTTACCCGTACATAAATTCGACAAGGATTCTGTATTTGCTAGAATATTTAAAACATTTAGCGGTGGAAGTGGGTTTTTCTGGGATGGATCTGTAGCTGTAGCTGGTTCTGTATTAATTTGGATATTGGTTGGAACAGGAATTACCGACATCGAAATACACTTTCTCCAAATTAAGTTCACTGCAATTGGAGTTTACTTGGAGCCTGAAATCGTGGGCCACTTGCAACAATGGAAGGGGAAACCTGGAAACGAGCTAGCAGAAAACGATGATTTCTTTGAAGCCCTGATTGCCGGTAATAATTAATTAAGATAACAGCAGATTATATGGTTTTGCAGTCACTATTAATCTCCATGCCAGGACAGAGGACAGGACAGGACATGACTTCTGACTGTTTCTCCGAGGAACATGGTATATTATCTGTGCTAACATCTCTTCTCTTTTGGTAACTTAAATTCCAGCTCCCGTTGAGAAATTCCTGAGGGTCGTGGTGATCAAGGAGATCAAAGGCTCCCAATATGGAGTGCAGCTAGAGAGCGTGGTGAGGGACCGATTAGCAGAGGCTGACAAATACGAGGAGGAGGAGGAGGAAGCCCTGGAGAAGATCGTTGAATTCTTCCAGTCAAAGTACATGAAGAAAAACTCCATAATCACATTTTATTTTCCATCAACTTCACCTACAGCAGAGGTAAGAACTTAGAGGCCATTGGACCACTAGCTTGCTATCTGTCGACTGTTTCATGATAAATGACATTGATTTCTGGCTACGATAACGTCTTTCCATCGCAGATTGGATTTGCCACGGAAGGGAAGGAAGAGTCGAAAATCAAGGTGGAGAACGCAAATGTTGTGGAGATGATCAAGAAATGGTACATGGGTGGAAGCAGAGGGGTTTCAGCTACAACCATATCCTCCCTTGCTAACACCATTTCGACAGAGCTGGCTAAATGAAAATGGGCCTGCGATCATGGGCGTTGTTGTTTTTCCATGTTTGTGCTTTCTTGTGTTTGAATCTTTTGTCAAATATGCTAAGGAGTGAGGCTGCTTGCTCTACCCTTTTTGGGCCAATAAAAATTTGAGTATTACTTTGAGCCTTTTATAAATCCTCGCCTATGAGCTCAACGAACGGGCTATAAAACAATAGCCGCACCGAAGCATCATGTTGTCGGAATGTTTTTGTTCATTCGCAAGTGAGATTGTTTATGGCCAAGGATCCAAATCCAATGTGTGTGTCTATATATATAAACTAAAAAGGATTTGACATGTGTTTTTATTTAATGTGGTTGGAATTGTTTTTTAAAGGTATTTTTTTTTTGGTGCTGAAATGTATTAAAATAATATTTTTTATTATTTTTTAAAAATTAATTTTAAAATTAATGTATCAAAACGATTCAAAACACACATAAAAATTAAATTTTAGCTAAAAAAATTAAATTTTTTTTAAAACACAGTTTACAACTTCCCAAACAGTCAGCGTAATATCTTTACCCTCCAATCTAAAAAAAACAAATGGGTCTCTATTCAAGGGTAAAATAGGTTTTTTCACAAGACTTAACACAATTCACCAGGTTATAATAGGATGTCGATTTTTTTCAACACAGTTAAATGACATCATTGCCTATATATATATAAAACGAAATAGGTTAGAAGGGGTTTCTAAATCATTTCCTTTTTAAAATAGTCAAATGACTTCAAAATTAAAACAGGATTCCAAGAGTATTTTGATATTTTTATAATGGTTATTTCATTATAATTTATTTAAAAAAAAAATTGTTGCAAGCACCAACAAGTTGATGCTGCTCATGCTTTTTGAAAGACACATGCAGTGTCCTACAATGGTAAAAAAGTTTAATTATTGTGTAGTGTGAAGAATCTAATGGTAGCGCAGCTATTGAGATGACACATGTAATCAAATTCATAAAGATTCAACGACACTAAGGTTTTTCTCCTTCTTTTTTTTCCCCTCACCTCACCATGAAATCCATGATGGGCTAGTAAAAAATCAAAGTTTTCACCTCATTTATTTTTTCTTTCAATTGTGGTCCTCATTGTTTTTATTGGTCTTTATTTGTTTTTAATTTATTTTGATTGGTTTTTTTTTTTCAATTTTATTCTTTACCAATTAGTTTTATTTTATTTTTATATTAAATATGATCCTGAATATTTTAAATGTTATTTTTTTATCCTTTCAATTTTGTCCCTCAATATTTTATTTCATTCAATTTTTTATTCAATTTTAATCCTCGTTCTTTGTATTGTTATTTTTTAATCTTTTCTTAATTTATTTTATAATTTAGTCTCTCCTTATTTTCTTTCAATTTAAGTTACTGCCCTTGAGCTTTTTGATTTTTTTACTTTTTTTTTCTATGGAGTCATCACGGATCATAGGTTAGGCAAATTAACTCAGGTTGATTTGGATTTATTTATTTATTCAACTTTGGCTTTTTTTCTTAGTCCTTTATAAAAATTATGATATTTTTATCTTAGTCTCATATCAAAGCTAGCAAGTTAGTAGAGTGAACTTGAGTTGACTTAAACTTTTTTCTTTGATATATAATTTTTTAATTTTAGCTTTTAATATTAGATTATTGGGCCTTGAGCTTTTTAATTTTTTTGGCTTTCCTTTGTGCGAGGGCATCTCGATCTCATATCCTAGGTTGCACGTTAGACAAGTTAACCAATGTTGATTATGGTTTTTGTTATGTCTTTATTTATTTATTTAACTTTGATTTTTTTTTTTGGTTTGTTTTTTTTTTTTAATAACTTTTTATCCTACTCTTATATTGTAGGTGGCGCGTTAGTAGAGTGAACCTGGGTGGATGCTAGTTTTTTTCTTTGATTTTTTTTTTAATTTCAACATTTGATATTAGATTATTAAACTTTAAGTTTTGTGATTTTTCTTTTCTTTTATGTGAGAGTATCCTGACCTTATATCTAGAGTCATGTGTTAGTCAAATTAACATGCATTGACTCAAATTATAATCTTTTAGTTATTTTTGGAA
Organism: Populus alba; assembly: GCF_005239225.2. Lineage (NCBI taxonomy): Eukaryota > Viridiplantae > Streptophyta > Magnoliopsida > Malpighiales > Salicaceae > Populus > Populus alba. The sequence goes on along the minus strand of NC_133302.1, from coordinate 14,551,245 downwards.
AAAATTAACCTAACCTGTAACAGATTGCGTGAAAAAAAATCTAGTTTTAATACATAAAATCACATGATTCTGCAGCCAATTTCGTTGTTGAAACAGAAGGCAAGAGCAACATTTGTAATGAATTGTTTTTTATTTGTTTTTGTTTGATCTGGCTGTGAAAACAACTATTAACAATCAAGTATACGTGAATTCATACGTAAATTTAGTGGATACCTTAAAGTCCATCTCAAGGGACAGACAGTGATTACAGGTTCCTCGCATTTTGTCTCTTCATCACTTGGCTTGTGATGTTAGTCTTCAAAATTCTGATTCTTGATGGCTTTATTATAACGACTTATGCCCACCAAATTGCAGATGACGGCGGTCAAATATTTGAGCCTGAAGCATGTGTTGGAATATAATCGAAGCTGTATTTTTTAAAAGAATTAAACTTTTTTATTCAAAATTATTTTAATATTAAAAATAATTTTTAAAAAATAAAAAATATTATTTTAATTTATTTTTAAATAAAAAATACTTTAACCTATAAATATTTTGTCCTGACTATGTGTATATATTGGTACGTATGTAGTGTCTCTATACAACTTAGTACTAGTGGTGGAAGTACTATGTTAGTGGACTTGTTGCTGACAAGGTCTACAGAACATGATTTTAATTCTTTTCCGGCTAATAAAAAACAAGAATTCTTCATTTGTAATCCTTCAAATCAAGAAAAAAACACCTTGAGGATGGATATGGATGAATTAAGATGCAAAAGGAGTGGTCCAAGGATGAAATGATGCTCAACATGAACTCTTTTTTTTTTATTATTATTAATATGGGTGTCCGAGTTAGCTTATGCGCACCTCGACTTATCCCACGAGCCCTGAAGTTAATGACCATGTAAGCCTCTAGTGGTCATTATATGAGTAACCTAGAATTTAAACCTGAAACCACAAAAAAAAAAAAAAAAACTCTTAGTTCTAAGTTTTTTATCACTATATCACTATCTAGATAGTTTGCTCAACATAAACTCTTAATCATCCTACAGCTATCCTCATTAGGCACTTGGATAATAACAGCTTGCAATAGTGCATGAATGAAATTTATGATTGTGGAAACATGGTAGACCCACCAAAGTTGAAAAAATTAAAAGGTGGAGAGAGAAGATATCAAACGAGTTTGAAATCCCATTCCTTTAGCACAAAATCATGATTCCTTCTCTTCCATAAATATATTCAAATGTCCATCAAATCAAATCAAAATATAAATATTATTGATTTTTTAAAATATTTTTTATTTAAAATATATTAAAATAATATTTATTTATTATTTTTTAAAAGTTTATTTTTAATATTAGCACAATAAAATGATCTGAAAATATAAAAAATATTAATTTAAAGAAAAAACAACTTACAAAGTTTTTTGAAATACAAAAATAAATATACCTTTAGTTTATATATATATATATATATATATATATATATATATATATAATATAGTGCTAGCTTGGAAAACTATTCATGGCTTTCTGTTTTTTTTTCTTTTCAATGTGGGCAACCATGCTCACGTGTTAAAGAAAGGGAAATAGTCATACGGAGAGCAAAGGGCATAAGGAAAGTGGAGGCCAGAATAGTATCCAGCGATGACTTTCTAGATAACAGCGAAGACATTAAGTTTTTTTTAATTAATATATTTTTGATATTTTTAAATTATTTTAATATATTAATTTTAAAAAATAATTTTTTTTAAAAAAAATATTATTTACATATTTTTTTAATAAAAAATATTTTAAAAACCAATTATAATCACACTTCAAATATTTTTTTAAAATTTTAAAATTATTTTAAAATTTTTGTTTTAAAAAACTTTTGACTTGTAACTTGGTCTCTTCAATTTTTTTGCGCACAGAAATTATTCCGGTGCTTAAGAAGTCCGTCCGGTGAGTACGATTTGAACTATAGAGACACTGGTATTATAAATGAATTTTTTTTATTATTATGAAGACTTTTAATAAGAAACTGAAAAGAAAATGGGTATATTTAATATAATAAATTATAAAAATATATAAAATAATAAATCATAAAAATAATTGTTAACATTAATAAATACTAAAATAAAAAAATATTAATATTGTTTTGTAATTTTTGTAAGAAGAAAAATATACATGCACATAAAATATTTGACGTTGTTTAATGGAGAGTTTTTTGGTTTTTGTTTTATATAAATATATAAAAATAAAAAAAGATATTCATAAGAAAGGCCATGGTTTAAATTTTAAGAAAAAAAATATTTTTTTAGTTTAAATTCTCTTTTCTTATTCATGTATTTTTTATATATATAAAAAACATATGTTTTATATTTAGTAGTATGGCTTATTGAATAAAAAATAGAAAAATTAAAATAAATATTTAAGAAAATTATGATGATTTAAATTAAGGAGGAAAAAAATGTTCCTCTTTAATCAAAACTTCTTTTTCTTATTAATGGTTTTTGTTTTACAAAAACATATCTTTTTTATTAGAAACATCATGTTACAAATAAAACTTTCATAATTTAAAAAGTAATTTTTAATAAAAAAATCATGAATCCATGAATTTTATCCGGTGTATAAAAAATATAAGAATTGTAAATTTGAAAAAAAAGATATAAAAAATTCACAATAAAAAATAATAAAATAAGTAATTTATTCATATTGAATATTCATGAACAAAATTTTGAAAAAAGTTTTGCATATTAGAATCACATATAATTATTTAAAAAGTAATTATTAATATTACTATAAAAAAACTATAATATTATGGAATAATTGAGTAATTATTTAAATATTATATTAATAAGTATATTTAAATATAATTTATTGCAAAAAGATATCAAATAAAACAAATTAAGACATGTTGTCTCTCTTTTTTATATTTTTTAATGGAACAGATAAAATGTTGTTTGTCTGTAATATTTCTTTGGCATTAGAGGTACGTGGCTTTGATTACCGGAATATTAGGGTCTGTATTTTTGTACTCCAATAACCAAAATTCAAACCTTTTTTAACCAAAACATATGAAGAAAAATATTATATTGATCTCTAAAACTCTATTATTAACCACAAAACATATTTTATTGGGATAAAAAACTTAAAATTAAATAAAATCAAATCTTAAAAATTATCAAACCTTAATCTATTTTTCTTTTTAAATCATTAAAAATAGAAACAAACTCTGATAAGTTTATTTTTTTTAAAAACGGATCTTAAACATCAAAATTGTAGTTATTAGTGTCTAGAATTTAGTCAATCAAGAGCTTTCTTTTTCTTTCAATTTTTTTTTGATGAATTTTGTTTTCTTTTAATAATAATCAGAGATTAAAATGTAAAATAAATAAAGTTTCTTAACTAAAATATATAAGTTTAAAAGAATAAGGATCAAATATGAAAAATATAAAACTTGAAGGATCAAATTGAACCTTTTCATGTCTTTTTGAAAATTGTAAAGGTAAAAAGGTTATTTTTTTATGCTAAACTTGGTCCTTGATCTTTCAATCTTTTTAGTAATTACCTAATTTTTTTTTATTTTTTTTATCTTTAATTTAATGTCAAAATATTATATAACATATGGAGTGCCCGAGAACATGCAAATTAAAATAGATCACAGCACATAAAATTATATTAATATAATCTTAAAGGATGGAATTAAAATAAAATAAAGTTCAATAACCGAAATGTAAAAACATTCAAGGACCTAAAAGAAAAATATTAGCTATGAACAATGGTGTGAACAACTTAATGTTAGGGGATGAACAATAGATGCACAGTAAAAATGCCATGTCATTTAGTTAGATTGTGTAATAAAGAACTAAAAACTTACTAGTAGAGAATCGTGTGGGGACTTAGTAGTTCAATAGCTATTAAATTTGTGTTTAGATGCTTTTGCCATCTTATTCTCATCGGCTTTCAGGTTTGACAAAAGTAATATGGTTTTAAATTCTATTTCAATTTTTTTTTTGTTTGTCTTAATTTGATATTTTTAAATGTTTTTTTTTTTAATAATTTTGATATTTTTAAATAAAAAAATTTAAAAATATCAATTTGATGTTTTTTTAAGGAAAAATAACTTTTAAAAACACTAATGCTAAAGGGTACCTAAAACAAATATTACCTCAAATTTTATATGTTGAAAAGTATACAATGAAATTGACTAGTTTGTAATGGTTTGATGCAGCATATATCAAAATAAAAGAAACTAAAAGTTCACAAATCCTAAAATTATTGCTAAATTACAAAGAAAATTCAAATTTAATAAACTTTGTATGTCAATAATTCAAGATCAAGTACATCCTAAGACATTGCAAATACATAAATTTGAATTATGTTTTACATGTTATATTATATTTAGCACTATTGTATATGAAATTTTCTTAAACGAGTACACCATTGCACTACTTTAACTTGTCACCATAAATAATCCAAATTAGATTGCCAAGTGTTTGATTCGGCTACTATCCATTTGTATTAAACTCCATTGTCTTAAAAGTTATATTCCACTTATCCTTATGTCAAGTCCAAATTTAAAGGTATAAACTCAATAAATCAATTTTCATAAAGATAATTTCTCCTTATAATTAATCTGTAATATAATTTAAATAATAAATTAAAAATTTGTAATTGATCTAGATCTTTTAAAGTAATGGTGATAGCAAAATTAAAGTGGATCAAGACATATTATTAGTACTCAAACTATTTATCTATTTTTGTTAAAGGACTTCATCATGTGTTGTTTTTGGTTAGCTATCATTTATTTTTATCATCTCCAATGCTTCTTCTGGTTCTGTCTTTTTAGATTATTCTATTTAAATCTTTATCTTTTTAGTAGCCAACTTAACCTGGTGTTTCATGACATAGAGCTGTAACTCAACCACTTTTCATTGAGCCTTTCCATTATAGCTTATGTATTTATAAACTTGGTATTTTGCCTTTTTGACTCTTGTGGTAATTGTTGCTTTTTAAATAATTTTTCGTGCTGAAATGCATGCTAATGATGTTTTTTTATTTTTTTAAAATTATTTTTAACATCAGCACATCAAAACGATCCAAAACATACAAATCATATTAAATTTTAACAAAAAAAAATAATTTTGTGAAAACACGGTTTCAACCGCGTTCCCAAACGGTTTCTATATCTTCCAATTCCACATGGGCTCTCAATTTAGTCTCATTCCAATACTTAAACTTATTTTTATAATTCTTTTTTTGGGCATTTCCTTTTTACTCACCTTCCTCTTCAACTATTCTCCTAGCTTTTTCTTAACCTTTAATTCCTTTTCAGCTTGATCTCTTACAACTCTACTTTTTGAAAGCCTTTGTTGCTTTTTTCAAGCTCCAATTCAGCTTGTAGTTGCTTTATCTTCTCCATCGGCTCTTCATCACTTTTATTCTCTTTCTCTAGAACCCCATGACATGTCTTTCTAACAAAGTTACAACTTCGTGCTCTCTTACAAATGAGTCACTGATTGACCTATTGTTTCTCCATTCAAAGTATTGATCACTAACTTTGAGGATTTTTCTCCCTTTTTCTTGTCTTATAAGGAATTGTGTCTTCTAATCCTGCCTAAATCTTTCTATTATTACTAGAGAGGTAGTTTCCTTAAGATTTCTAGAGAATTGAGTAAGTTCAAAAGTCATCAGGACACATTATAAGTACCTAAATTGTCTTGACACCAAAGTTAGGACATATCTTATGTATCTTATTGCTCCAATTAAAAGTACCTATGGATTTTACCTATAGCAAACAAAATAGGCCTCCATACCCGTCTAAACGGTCTTCCAATTAAACTTGTTTTGTGGTAAATCTTAGAACTTCTTGACCCAATTTCACTTAGTATATTATGTGCCACTTAATTGCTTTAAACTCCTTGAGTGATTTTTGATCATGCCACCAAAATGACCTAAACACCAAAGTCTTAGCTTCTATGTGGCTCATCATCCAAATATAAATTAGTTAAATACAACACCTCATGAAACTTGTTATAGTCTTTCTATAGTAATTCATAGATAAATAGTTTTTGTTAGAATTATGGCCAATGGGTTGATGATGTCCCTTTCAAACTTAAAAAAAAAAAAAAAGTTCATAGCTTTTAAACTTACTTTTCAAACTAAAATTTTATCCTAATTTAATAGTCAAATTAAAAATAAAAAAACTTGTTTAACCATTGTGTAGTACTTCTTAAACTTAGACCCATACATCTACTTTGCAAACATAATTGCAATCACAGAACAAATTAACTCTAAATTGTTATGCATTCAGAACGAACTATAACCAATGTGATTAATATTTAAATACCACGCACTTGAGGTCTTGGCCCAGCGGTTGAAGGGGCTTGTTTCCTTCCTCTGCATTCTAGGTTTAAACCTCACCGTGCACGCTTATCACCCCCGCGGTGCCTTACATGCATATTGAGTTTGCAGGATGTTCAGTGAGCTGTGAGATTAGTCGTGGTGCGCGCAAGCTGACCCGGACACCCACGTAAATAAATAAATATATATATATATAAACATCACAAGGAACGAATTTAATTTATACTCCTGTAGAAAGGTATGTATTCACCGTGGATGCTAAAAGCAAGTCATTTGCCTTAAAACTACACGTTTCTTGACTGAGTACTGCTCCCTCTAATTTGTTCAGATGAACTAGATGTTCTTTTCCACGTCCAATCTTATATTCCAAGAAATCAATTTGTGTTGCTGCACAAATCAATCCCCATCTAGATTATCTAGTGGCTAGGAAATGCCCACCTGAGCTCTTAACTTTTTGGAGGAGCTGCAAGCAGCATGCTCAACAGAGCCACTTCGGAGAGAAATTTGTTAAATTGGATTGCAAAAAGTATGGTGCATTTACTATTACAAGGCCTTTCAACGCATAGCTAGTCGCAAACCTCCTAGGATCGATCATTTTCTTATCTGCTAATAAAGCCTGTACAAAAAAAGTATTGCCTCAGAAACCTCCACGTAGCTCATTACTTGAAGTTTCAGACAAGATATCTACATCACTAAGCATAATTACACAAACAAACTGAACATCTCAAAAATTAAACAATAGAGAAACTGAGACCCTTTTCTTGCTTGTTCTTGATTTGGCGTTGAATCACTTTCAAAGCAGGATCAACCAGCTTCGTGATCTCCAGCAACAGGAACATCATGTCCCGGATGTCTAATCCCAACTTCAATTTCTGTGGCATCAGAACTTGCTGGTTGCTCAAGTAGTGACTGCCGGCAAGTTGGACAGGAGGAGTGTGATACCAACCATGTGTCTATGCACCTAACATGAAATCCATGGTTACATTTGGGCAAAACTCGTACTTTCTCACCACCTATGAACTCACCAAGGCAAATTGCACAATCTGTAGCGATTAAATGTATCCCTGCCACCCCGTATATAATCACCGGGATTCGTCGCAATGCGCTCCTTTTGAGGCCTGTTGCTGCCATATGTGCTGCAGTCTGATCAGGAGTCTCAAAAGTAAACCTCCTGCTACAGCGTATGGCGCATCGTACTATAGAATTTAGTCCAAGAGCACAAATTAATGCACAAAGCAAAGCTGCCAAGATGATCACCATGTTGGTATCAAAATTGGCCTCACTGTTGTATATGTTGCGTGTCCTGCTTCCATTTGCTGCAGATTGGGTGCTTGATTCTGTCTCCAGGAGTAGCCGGTGTGGACGATGATGTAGAGCAAACATAGCTATTATCATGACTCAATCCAACAACACTTCAGAAGTACACCAATACCCTCTTAGCAGAACTGAAATTTCTTTAGACCTTCTGTGAGTTTATTATGCAAATAGACTGGAGATTTCATGGCTCCAGTGCTTCCTAGCATCAAATCGAACCACGAAGGAGACTGAAAGTAGGGAGTTCATTTCACTCGTATATAGAACAAGGCCTTCAATTGTGTTTGGTCCTGGAGTTCTTCGCACAGAGGAATTTAAAGGCTAGTTCATATGGCTTCTGATGCTTCAAGAGCAGGAGGTGAAAGCTAAACAATAAGTTATGGGGTTTGCGGTTTCTTTTTTTGGTTCTTGTTGATCTGCTTTCAACCAAAAAGAGAGAGATGAGTCTTTTGAGTTATGGCAATGTCTGTCAAGATTCCAACTAGATAAAAGACATCACAAAAACCATCTTCTTGATAATTTAAACAAGAAAATCAGGGGAATTGAATAGCTTTCTTGAGCCCTATTTCACCAATATAAAGCTAATCTTCTGGCTTCCAAAGGCACAAATCCTCCTGTAAGTTAATCCAAGGATGACAGCATGGATAAAGAGAACTATGATCTTGGCTTACCTTAACTTGGGCAGATAATACTCTGCAGCAGCAGCAGCAGCAGCAGGAAAGATGAGATTTTTCCTGCTTCTAATTAACTGTGAGAGAATTGATTTGTTTGGTGATAGAAAGAGATCAGGGCTGGCTTAATATTTTGTGAGGATTATTATACGGAAGCTATTAAAGCGCTTGGGAGCCCACTATTCGGATGTGACCATGGAAACTGGACTACAGGTGGGAGAGAAGATACCTACTGGAAGAAAGATATTAGTGTTAGGTTTCTTTTCACTTCATTATTACTGAGAGAATGACACACAGAAGGCTAAATTATAGAATCATGGGGAGGAAGAAAAAGAAAGCAGATTTTTAAGGGCAAAAAAAAAAAAAAAAAAAGAAGAAAAAACTAGGGTACCTGATCCCACATAAGCACAATTAGTTGCTTAAGATTATGCTTATTCTCGAGCACCAAATCTTTCACCCACTCATCCACTCTACCTTTAATTGAAAGGGGAAGTAAATTCCTTGGCTCATTTGTCATAGCCAATGCCTCTCTTTGGATCCCTATATTTTTAGATGATGACAACACCTTGGAACAGCTTTCGAAAACATATAATTATTATTATATTATAAATATACTAAAATCCTAAAACCTTTTATAATTTGAACCCAAAAATAAAATAAAAAAAATTGAGATTTTTTTTTTTATACAGCTTTCAACCTTTCTTTCAATTTTATTTTTCAACACTAAATTTATCATACAATAAACTTTATAATTTATTTTGATTTAATTTATATGAAGTTATCCCGATCTTATAACCTGGGTCAAGAGTTTTTTGGTTAACCGTGTTGACTTGTTTTTTTTCTTTTTTTTTAAAATTGATTTTTTTCTCACTTTCATCTTTTAATACTTGGTTAATTGAAAATTAAGCTTCATGATCATGATTATTTCGTAATTTGTTTTTTATGGGGTTATTATGGTCTCAAAATCCGGGTTACAAGTTTTGCGGGTTAACCAGGTTGACTCGATTATTTTTCTTTTTTTTTAATTGAATTTTGTTTTAATTTCATCCATCAACATTGGGTTGTTTGGGAATTGGATTTTAGATTTTTTATTTATTTACTTTTTATGAAGTTATCCTAGTCTCCTTGCTCAGGTTTGATAGGTTAACTCAGGTTGATCCGAGTCATTGTTTTACCCTTTTTTATTTGATTTATCTTTTACTATTTGATTGATTGAGAATTGGGTTGAATAATATTTTTTTATTTATTTTCTATAGAGTTATCAAGGTTTCATGATTCGTGTAGATTTGTCAGGTTAACTTGAGTTGATTTGAGTCAATCTAACATGTAGTTGTTTCAATGCTTAAAAAAAAATATCGTCTTGATTTTTTTTTCAATGAAACTACATTTTTCTCGATCATCCAGGTTATTTTTTGACATGTTAAGTCAACTAGGTCACATCTAGTCAATGCCTATATAGTTTTAATTTTTTTTGTACTAAAAAACACATTAATGACACCTAGATATTTTTTTATGTCTAGAAAAAATATAATTTGATCTCCTACTATACTATATAAATCCCCTTGGCATTTCAATGTAGCAGTGAACACTGAAATGCTAGGGCATTGTACACTTTGGCCCTAAAAAATAAAAAGTTGTGAGAGTTGTTTTTTTTTTTTTTTTTTTCAGTTTTCAATTTAGTTTTATTTTTAATTTCACTCTTTAAAATTAGATTTACTATGTATTAGACTTTATAATTTGTTTCGATTTACTTTTTATAAAGTTATCCTACTCTTCTTACCTGAGTTTGACCGGTTTACTTAGGTTGACTTAGGTCATTGTTTTTATCCTTTTTTTTATTTGGTTTCATTTTCAATTTAATATGTTGATTGGAAATTGAGTTTTATAATTTGTTTTTTATTTGCTTTATAGAGGGTTAACACAATTTTATAACTTGAGTCGCAGGTTAAACTAGTCAACTTGTTTTTTTTTTCTTTTTTTTAATTGATTTTTTTTTCAATACTATCCTTCAATATTAGATTGATTGATAATTAGACTTCATAATTTGTTTCAGTGTGTTCTATGTGGTTTTCTTGCTTTCTTAACCTAGATCACAAGTTTGTTTTGTTGATTTTGGTGATTTTTTGTGTCCTTTTTTTAATTTCATCTTTCAATATTGGGTGATTGTGAATTATGCTTTATAATTTTTTTTATGTGCTTTTCATAAGATTATCTTGATCTCATGGTCTAGGTTTGAAAGGTTAACATAAGTATCTGGACTAATTTTTTTAGTTGAACTTAGTTTTCAATTCCATTATTTAATAATGAAAATAATTGGGTTTAATGTTTTTTTTTTAATTTGATTTCTATAGGTTTATCAGGGTATCATGACCTGAGTAATTGATTTGACAAGTTAACTCGAGTTGATCCAAGTCGATCAAATATATTGTCATTTCAATACTTAAAAAAGATGTCGTTTTGATTTTATTTTAGTTAAACTACACTTTTCTCAGTCATTCGGGTTGTTTTTTAACCTGCTATGTCGACTAGGTTACATTAAGTCAATCGTATATAGTTTTGATTTCTTTTTATCAAAAAACATATTAACAACACCTTAATATTTTTTATGTCTAGAAAAAATTTAATCTAACCCATAGCGTAGCACGAGCAATTATCTAGTGCCTGTAATTACTATTATTATACCAAACAATAGATGATTTTTTATTTTCCATCCACCACAATGCTAATTTATATAAAAAAATCTTCACTAATTGAGATCTGGAATAATTTAAATAAAACTTGGGATTTTACCAAATTAAATTAAGGTTGTCAATTTTATTTTGTTCCACCTGGAATGGTTGGTATATCTCGTTCAAGTTCAAAAAATAGAGCCAACTAGAACAAAATCCATCTTGTTTAAAATCTCAGTCGGTTTTGAAAATTCAAACCGGAACTTTCCGGTTCCATTTTGGTCGTGTCGTTCTGTTCCAATCAAATAGTGTTTTTTTGCCCTTTAAAAAAAAAATTTGTAGAATGAAACCATAATAGAAATATTTATGTCTTTTATCTAATTTCATCTCTCAACACTTGACTTATTAGATATTGAACTTCATAATTTATTGTAATTTTTTTTTTGTTTGTTTTTTTTTTTATGGTTATCTTAGTCTTATGAGTCATATCATTAGTTTGACAAATTAATTTAATTGACCCAAGTTTTATGTTTATTTTTATAATTTTTTTTCAATTTCATCATTCAATATCTTCAGCATTTGATTGATTATGAATTATGTTTTGATATTTATTTTGGTTTATTTTCTATGAAATTATTTTATTTTCATGATTAGTCACAAATTTTATGAATTAACTTGAGTAGACTAAAGTTATTTTATAGTTTTATGACTTAGATTAATATAATATATTGTTGTTTTAATATTATTTATATAAAAAAGGATATTATCTTGAGTGTTTTCTAATTATATATATTCTGGAACCGCAAACTAAGAATGATCAGAAACCAAAACATACCATTTTAATGAAAAAAATAGAACACCGACGGAATTGGCAACCTTAATTTGAACGTAGGCTTTGCATATTGGTTGCAAAGGCTCTGACAACAATCTCATGGTTTGGTATATTGTGTTTGGTATTGTGGTAGTTGTTGTGGTTGTGGTTTGAAAAAAGTTGTTTTATAAAAAATACTTTTAATTGAGGTTGGTTTGAAAAAATAGGTGTTTGGTTAAAATTATGGTTGAAATTGAGGTTGAATAAAAAGTAGTTTAATGTGTTTGGTTAAGAATGTTTTTAAAATTGAGGTTATAATTTTTTTTTAAGAAATATATATTAATATTGATGGTTTTAAATTTAAATATTGTAGATTTAATTACTCCTATTACATCATGGAATAAATAATACTTTATATAAAATATTTTTTATTATTCCATTAAACTATATATAATTTCATTATGTATAAAATTCATCCAATAAGAACTACAGTTTTCATAATTTTTTAAGTGTGCAATAAAATTAGATAAAATATTATCAGATATAATATTGATATTATAGTGCGAGTGAATTTAATTCACTCTATACTACTTTTTCGAGAAAAAAAAATATTGTTCACATCACAGTGCGAATGAATTTAATTCATTTTAAATTAGTTTTTTTTTAAAAAAATTAATAAAATTAACACACTGCAGAAAAAAAAAAAAAAACTGGACGCACAGTGCAAGTGAATTGCACTGTTCACGTGAACAGTGCAATTCACTTGCACTCATTATTTTTTAAAGTGAACAGTGTACCATGTACAGTGTTCACGCTAATTGCACTGTTCACTGACAGTGCAATTAGTTGCATAGTGCATGAAAAGCATGAATTTTGTGCTTTTCATTTACTACGTTTTTGACGCAAAATTTGCGCGAGATCCATGTACAGTAAATCAATTTTTTTACATTACCAAACGGCTGCAAACTGTGTTTTAATTAAAACACAGCCGCAGCCGCAGAGCAAAACGGGCTCTGACGCAAAGGCAAAAATGCCCAAAAACACAGTAATCAAAATCATGGCACTGCGGTTGAACCTGCTTTTCGGAAAATTTTAATTTTTTTTTGCTAAAATTAAGTACGGTTTATACTTTTTGGATCGTTTTAATGTGCTGATATCAAAAATAATTTTTAAAAAATAAAAAAAATATTATTAGCATGCTTTTCAGCACGAAAAGCTATTTAAAAAACAACCGCTACTGTACTCTCAAACACCTTAAAAACTCATAAGAAGCTGAAAAACCCAACTGCACTCCTCCCCCGATGCCAATGTGACAGAGCAAGCACGAACAAGAAGGAGAAGACAACCCATAATTCTTCTCCTTCTTCTCTCTTCTAATTCTCTCTTTTCTTCTTCTTCTAAATTAAAGAGTGAGAGAGAGAAGGGAAGATTGGTCCGTCCTTGTTAAAAGAAGAAAAGAAGGCAAGATTTCTCCAACTCAGATGCTTCAGCATTTCCATTTCGAACCTCTATTCACAGGCAGGTCCACTCAGAGGTCCAATTCCGGGTCACAGATGAATTGGATCTGGTTCCTGATAACTTCTTCTGCTCTTATATGGACTTTGACAAACTTGGATCTTGTCTAAAACAGGACAATGCGGGTCATGAGCCAGCTGCTGCTGGTGGCAATGGGGTTCAATGTGTGGATGGGAAAGCAGCAAATGTGAAGCTGAGGCATAGGTATAGCAATTCAGTTGATGGGTCTTCTTTAACGGAACCTATTGACTAAAAAAAAGCTATGGCTCCTGAAAAACTCGCTGAGTTGTGGGCTCTTGATCCTAACGAGCCAAAAGGTACTTTCTTTTTGTTTTATGTACATGTTTTGCCTTGAATCAATCATTAAATAATTCTGTTTATTTGCTTACCCCACCCCCCGCCCCCCACCTGCCCTTCGAATTTTATCTTATCTCGTCGAATCAGGGGGCTTGTAGTTTATGGCTAACTTTCTTCCTTTCTTCTAGAGAAAGCAATGATCATGTGGAGAGCATAAAAATGTTGCAACCAAGCTGCTTAATTTTTCTTTCTTGTTTATATATATATATAAACCTTCCAAATCGCTAACATAAAGGGAAGCAGTATGGAAGGAGCTCAAATCTCTTGATATCAAGGTGGGTTTGGTTGGGATTGAGGTTTAGTTGATGTAGCTTACTAATTGATGGATTATGTAGTTTTGGAAGTATATGAGAATTCAGTGCATGCATGGGCCGCTCTATGCATTTAGGTACTGTGATTGCTAGGCGTATTTCGTCAATGGATTCTGAAACTTATTACTGATGGGGATGTTGGTTTTGACATTATCAGGTCCTCGGGAAGCCTACAGTGGATGAGTTTTTCTGATTGATATCTTAATGTCCAGTTCTGTCCTTTCCTCTCGCATAATCCCATCTTTCTACTTAGCCAATGAAGCTTGCCAAATTTGTTCTGTCATTTTTCAGCTGGCATCTCTAAGGTTAAGCATGTTTTTAATTATTTGTTTCTGTTGCATCAATGCTATGCGATGAAAAATTAATGCCATACATTTAAATGCAGATCAAATACATCTCTTCCAAAAGTTTGTATAAGAACACTCCAGGGAAATGCTTTACTACCTTAATTTCTCAGGGTTTTTTTTTTAACATTTCTTAGGTTACTGCTTTTGCTGAATATTAGCACTTTGACTTTACAGCGATGAGCTAGGAAACTATCGAAAGCTTTTCATGGTATTTTATTTTTATTAATTTATCTCAAATTATCTATTTTTTGAAGTATATTATGTAGCCTGTCCATGATACTCTAAAGAGTGATTCTTTATTAATCATGGAATTGCTTTTGATTGATCTGATTTACATGCAGATGAATAAAAAAGTATAAATTCTATAAGTTTCCTCTGAACAGTTATCTAGGATTATGGCCAATAGGCAGTCTGCTGCTCGCTTGAAAGAGAGGAAAGCCCGATATCATATGTATCCGAACTTGAAAGAAAAGAGCATACCAACTTACACCATTCTAGGTTTGGCAATGATGCACAGATATTGTATGCTTTGAAGGCTATGAATAAGAGTTTCTAAGTCTCTAAACTGCCATTAATTTTTGGTCTTGTGCTCTCATTTCAGAGGGATACATCAAGTTTGACTACTGAGAACTCAGAGCTTAAGCTTCGATTACAAGCTATGGAACAACAGGCTGAATTACGTGACGGTATGCTTTTACGTTGCTCTGCTTTAATTGCCAATCCCTTCTCTATTGTGGATGCATCTTTCTTGGAAAGTTCTTAGTAGACAATTTAGCATTTTATGCAGTGGAGGCTGT
Organism: Populus alba; assembly: GCF_005239225.2. NCBI lineage: Eukaryota > Viridiplantae > Streptophyta > Magnoliopsida > Malpighiales > Salicaceae > Populus > Populus alba. Next base: position 14,536,128 of record NC_133302.1, on the reverse strand, counting down.
TATGCTGTTCTGGTGTAACACATGCTTCCAAAAAATGGAGCTACGTGTAACTCCAAAGCATACGTTTTCCCAAATAATGATTGTCATTCAACTTGTCATTACCAATTATAATGGTGTTTCTAGCAGGCATTTCATCAACTTGATTCACTATCTGTAATGTTTGCTCTTTAGATATCACTAACATACTAGATGTACTTTCTAGCTTAGATTTTATGGTCTATATCCACCAATATGCAATGAGATGTAAAGTCAACCGACTTGCACTTTTTTCTTTTTTGTCGGGTATCATTGTTCTCTGGTTATTATCTTTCATTTGAGATATAGAACAGGAAGTATCTTGACTGTGTTTTTGGCTGTATGACTCTGATATATAGCTCTGATTGAAGCATTGAAGAAGGAAATAAAGAGACTCAAGTGTGCTACCGGACTCTAAACTCGTTAACAGAATCTGTAGCGGGCAAAGGAGTCAGATCGACCTTTCTTATTTCTCCGCCCGAGTGAGTGGTTATGCTTTCATCTGTCTCATTTGAGGATGCCTTTGTTCTACCTCTTGACATGGTTGCAGATTGACATTAACAAGAGAAGAAGACCTTTCAAGCAAGTTCCTTAATCGGAAAGTCACATTACATTAGGATTGCCGTGGGATACAGAGGTAATTTTAGGACATGAAGTCACGATCCTTCTCCTGTTGGGCTTTTTTTTTAAGACACAATCGCTCTTGCTTCCCCGGCGCTCTAGCTTTGACGGATGCCCACTCATCCGGACAAGCCTTTCTATTTAGCCGTGCTTAGGTACACGGCTTAGCTGACCGTCACTAAGACAGGCTTACCAACACTCTGAGCTTGAGGAGCTCTTCGAACACCCGCCTGAGGAGGTGTCGGGGTAATTAATCAGATAGCTATAATTGGGGGATGCATCATATTCCATATAACCATTCTCCCAGAGTCCCATGCTTTCACGTAAGCCACAACCTGGGCGAGATTCATTTTTTTATGAAACATTGTTTGAGCTGAAATGACGCCTTAAACATTCAAACCCCACAGTTTCATCTTCTCCAGTCTAACTTGTCACCTCAATAGCCAGAGATTGCAGCTTCCCCTTCTCATGCCTTGTCAGAGATGTTGCTACAGGATCCTCTCAAATAGTTGCAGGGGCTTGATAGCAGCAGAATTTCCGCCAGTGAAGAACTTCATTACAGAATCTCTTGAGGATTTATCTATGTTCAATTTCATATATACACTACTGGTCATCGCGATTCGTGCTCAATTCAAATCCAAATAGTGTTTCTAAACCTTCGTACTTTAATATTCAATTCATATCCATACTCCTAAACACACTTCAGGCTTTCATGCTTCCATAGCATGAAATGTTGTTTTGGATGATGCCAAACCCCAGTTTCCAAATTATCTGTTCTACCCCACTTCAAGTCAATATCCTTGGTTTCTCCATTATAGGTGTCCTCCTCGTTCCATTTGCTCGCAGCTTGTATATTTTGCAGACTTACTAGTAGAAGAGGGAGGGGAGAGCTGTGATTTGGAAAAAGAAAACACAGACAAGGAATGATATTAGTGGGGTTAGTAGCTAGTACCCCTACGATGATTCCTTTGTAATAATTCCCTAGGGCACTGCCCTCCTTTTGACCCAAAGAAGAAGAAGAAGAAGAAGAAATAAATGGCGGAGGGCATGCCCAAGCTGTATGAGTTGTAATCACAGGCCTTAAGGTTAGGTTTGCTTGAGACCTTTAGTTCTAGGTTCCCTTGGGTGGGTTGAGTAAGAAAATGATGAGCCTGATGTGAAATTCCTCTACTCAGACTCTACCTATAGCTCTCCCGGAAGTCTATTGAGCAATCCATCCCATTTTAAGGTTTAGAAGCAACCCTAAAGGACGAGTGAAGTTATATTATTTTGTAATGCGGTTGATGATATTTTTGTAAAAACATTTTTTCATTAAATATATATATATATATATATATATATATATATATATAAACTTTTTGATATTATCATATCATTAAAATCATGAAAAAGATTTAAAAAATATTAATTTGATATTTTTTTAAACGAATGAAATTTGAAAAAAAGGAGGTTAAAACTGGCATTACTGAAGAAAAAAAAAGTAAATTACCATTGAATTCACTTTTCACAACTAAAAGAACAATAAGTTTTATAAAATTGTTTTCTTTGACTATTATATTTGTGTTTTTTTTTACTTTTAATCCCACAAAAAATTGAATTCCTTGTATATTTTCTAAAAAATCCCTTAAAGTTGGGGTGATTAAAAAAAATTAAAAAACCGATTAAAAAAAAAAACAGACTGGGTTGGTTTTATAAATCTAAAATAAAAAAAACCGAACTGAACCCAAATAAAAAAAAACCCAGAAAAACAACCAAGCTAAACTAAGCCAAAACTGAAAAAACCGAATTAAATCGATTTGAACACCAACTGGTTTTGGTTTTTTTTTTAAAAAAATTCAGTTTTGTTATTTTTTTTATATATAAAAACCGAACCGAACTGAAAAGTATCACTACTTAAAACATGAATTATTGATTAAAAGCTTTAAAACCTTTTCCTTTTCATTTTTTCATAGGAAGTAAAATGCTCATAGAACAGAAAATGAATTATTACCTCAATAATCATAAAAAATCAAATTTAAAGTTTTAGTTTTTATTTTTCGATGAAAAGTTTGAATTTCAAATAATAGTTTCAAAATTTTGAAATTTTAATACAAAAGAATTTGTAATATCTACATTCTAAATTTATGAATGAACATTATATATATATGTTACTAAATAATTTAAGCTAACACAATAAATTTGTTGGATAGAGTAATTGTATAATTAATGTTATATATGTTAGGGGGGGGGATATGAAGAATTTTTATAGTAAAAAAATAATGAAATTGCATTAGAATAGTTATTAAACCCATTTCGCAGTTGATCTGGCCAAGGATCTTGATTGTGGACTTGTTAGGTCAATTCACATAGCAAAGAATCAACTCTAGTCTAACTAAAAAAACAATATTATTTTTAGAAAATAAAAGGAAAAAAAAAACAAAATGTTATCTTTTGAAAAATCTAAAATATTCTTGAGTTAAAATAATTATGTTTTACTCGGATTGTTTTGGATATGAAATGACCTACCGGGTCATTCAAAGTTGACTTGGTCAACTTCCAAAATAATTTTAAAAAAACCTTAACCTAAGCTGGGTTAGGCTTTATGTTGACGTGTAGGGCCAAATTAGATTTAATAATGTAGAGATAATAAGTAACTATCTACATGTTGTATGGACATGTATAACCATATAGTAAAAGTACGGATAATTAAATATATCTAAAAATATTATAAAGATATTAAGATTCAAATAAAACCTAATAAATAAAAAGAGATTACTAAAATATCAAGGCTCTCTCATGGATGAAAACTTATCACTAAAGAACTAAAGGTTTTAAGAAAAGTAATGGATCAAAATAGATCATTAAAAAAATAATTCAGGTTTTTAGATTAAAAAAATATAAGAAAACTAGATATTGTACTAAGAAAAATGATAAAAAAAAATAGAGCAATAAAAGTCATGGATACATAGAGATAATAAAAATCTTAAAGATAAATATTAAAAGAGCTTGTGAAAGAACATATGTGGTAGTAGTAGCCACCAAATGCATAAAGAAAAATACACTTGATAAATTCTGAAGGTTATAACTCAACTGGTTAATTCTAAGTTTGTTTTTTTAGAGGTTTTAAATTCAAGTTTCATAAATCTTAGAATCACTGAAGAATTATATGGTCGTTAAATTCAGGGCCTATAGAATTAATCGAGGTATATAAAAGTTGGTTCAAACAATCATATTAATAAATAAATAAAACACTTAGATGTTCACGTAAACTTGAAAAAAACTAGAGTAAACACAAAAGCACTGAATATGAATAAGAAATTTGCTGGGAAAATATTTTTCTTTTGTAAACAATAGAATATAAATGAGATTTTTTTTTTTAATCCTGTTGCTTATTGAAGCTGCATCCATAAAGTCACGGTAAGTACTTTTTTCAATTTGGCTTGTTTCTTTAATTTGGTCCTTCATGTTCCTTAAATGTTTGAATTTGGTGCTCATCTTAATTAATTGAAGAATGTTTTATTTTGAGTGTAAATAAAAAAATAAAAAAATATGGGATAAGAGAAGAAGTTCCTTTTCTTTTCTGATTTAGAATTAGAAAAGGAATTCCATCTATTTCCACTACAAAATCAGCCATGTCATACAACCATATCAAATCAATATAAAGCAAACAATTTCACAAAATAATAATTATTCTTGTAATTTGAGGAGTTCTAGTCGAACCTGGAAAATCCCATAATTTAGCATAAATGTCCACTATCAATTAGCAGGGAAAGAGTAAAAAGAAGAAGGAAGAAAGAGAAAAATTAAAAACCAACTAAAATAGATGGAGAATCACTGTAGCTCCTCTCCTATTTTTCTATAATGATAATTTTATCCTTCCCATAAAAAAAAATACATGTCTTTGAACTATGATTATTTTGGTATTTTCACAATGCACATTAGTCATTATTAGTTTGTTTAGGGGTATTTCTGTCTATTTAATATTTTAATGAGCATTAAAAATAACCAAAATGCCCTCATAAGTAAAAGAAAAAATAAGTTGTCTCAGGTAGGGGTATTTAGGTAAATGTTTTTATACATATTAGAATTGCGCATATACTCTTGGATGCAAGACATTGAATTTATTGTAGTTAGGGGTATTTAAGTCTTTTAGCCTTGTTTTATTTTTGTTAATTATAGGTTTGGTTGAGGATAGTGACATAATTTACCATTAAAATAATATTTTTTTTTATTTAAAATGTTGCTATTGCTTGCAGATCACGTACTAGCATGTTGGAGCCACCACAGTTGCACATTTTAGGTGACGTGTACGGCGGTTTCTAATAATCAAAAATTGACTTTCAATATCTCAGTTTATTCTTCACCAGTGTATAACTTGTAATCTTTTTTCTTTCTTCCTTACTTTTTCTCTCTTACCCTGCTAAATTCACTATGACCCTTATTGTTATTATTATTTCAAATTTAAACCTGTTAGTTTTGATTACTGGTTTTTAGTCATTTTCTCTATTGTTTTGTTTGTTTGTTATTATTACACATGTATTCTTGGATGCAAGACATTGAATTCATTGTAGTTAGGGGTATTTGGGTATTTTAACCTAGGGTTTTTTTTTGTTAATTATAAGTTTGGTTAAGGGTAGTGACATAATTTACCATTAAAATAATAATTTTTATTTAAAAATGTTGTTATTGCTTGTTGGAGCCACCACAGTCCGCACATTTTGGTTGGCGTGTACGACGGTTTCTGACAATCAAAAATTGACTTCCAATGTCTCAGTTTATTCTTCACCAGTGTATCACCGGTGACCATTTTTCTCTCTTCCTTTATTTTTCTATTTTACCTCGTTAGATTCACTATGACCCTCATTGTTATTATTATTTCAAATTTAGACATTTTAGTTTTGATTTACTGTTTTTTAGTCATTTTCTCTTTTGTTGAAGTTTTGTTTGTTTTTAATTTAACCATTAAATAATAAGAATAAGAATAAGAATAATAATAATAATAATAGTGGCAGTGGCGGTAGTAACAATATGGTTGCTGCTATCACTACAAATAATAATAATCATAATAATAATAATAATAATAATAATAATAATAATAATAATGGTGATATGAGAGAGTGAAGAAGAATATTGATAATGATAATAAAAATAATATTAATTATAGTTGTTGTGATGATAGTGATAATAATAATAGTAACAACAACAACTACTACAACAACGTGGTAATGGTTGTTAAGATAATAATAATAATAATAATAATAATTGTGATGCTATTATTATTACTAATGATGATAATATTAGCAATAGTTGTTATGATAATAATAATAATAATAATAATAATAATAATAATAATATGAGAGAGAAAGAAGAAGAAGAAGAGTGGTGATAATAAAAATATTAATAATAGTTTTGTGATGATAATGATAATGACAATATAATAGCAGTAGCAACAATAACAATAACAACAATAATAGTTATAATAATAGTAGTAATAGTGACGATATTACTTTTGACTTCGAATTTTTCTAGATTAGATGCTTCAAGTTCAATGATTAGTTAACATATTTTTTTTTAAAAAAACTTTATATTCTTTTTATTTTTAATCGGATTATTCCAGTCATGTAATCTAAACTGCAAGTTTGACAAAACGTCACGTATTATCTTAGCTTTAATTAATGTTTTTACATATTTTTTATAAACAATTTATTTATTTTTAGTATTTGAACATTATTTTTTATTTTAAAAAAATAGTTCAACGGGAAGGTTATTTTTTTGTTCAAGAAAACTAAGTCTTGGGATAGACACAGTATGGAATTGGTGAAACTGAGTCTTGGAATAGACACGATAAGAGTTGGTAATAACATTTTTCTGTAGTTGTTGACTAGAATCTTTACTCGAGCCACTTTATGGATGTCTACTGTTGGTTTGCTGCTAAAATTGCTTTTCTTCTTGCTGCCCTCCTACTTATCTATTCTTGTCGTCCTGTGCATGGTGCGCTCAAGTTCCTAGATCAAGATCATGTAACCTCTAATTTGATTTATTTTTCTCTCTTATTATTTTTTACTTGAATATTTTTAGTAATTCATCTAGTCATCGACAACAATCCCAGCTCTCGATTGGGGGGCTGAAGTTTGTTGGGCTTGCTGAATGAGGGCCCTTGACAAGGTTTCTTCTTTTGTAATCTCTCATTTCGATTAGCTTTGATGCCAATTTTTGTTATCTATAATTTTAATATTTTTTATGCTCATTGGTTATATTTCTTGGGTAAATGTTTTTTTTTTTTTTATGGTAATTCGAGCAAACAAAAAGGCAAGAATGAGGAATCATATTTCTTGAAAAAACAAAAGAAGAGAGGATAGGGTTGGAACCAAACTCTGTGTGCTTTTCTATGGTGTTTTTAATTACCCTGTTCTTGCAGATTCTTTGTTATCCATGTTAACATCTCTATTCGGCTTACTTTCTTTGAAAGCTGAAAGGTTCCAAGTTACTTTTCTTGGACATGGAAGAAAAGAGAATTCTCTTAATATGAAAGTAAAATATAGATTTATGTTCTTAAGGGAAAGTTTTCAACTGTTTGTGGGATGACCATTTTCTTGAGATTATCCAGGGTAAAAGTCATTTTTGTTGGAATCAGGATAGAAGAGAGTTTTAGTATTGGAAGAACTGTCTTTGCCTATGTTCTTTTAGGATGATGATGCTGCCTATAAAGGATTTGATATGGTAAAGAGATCACGTGGAATAAAAATAGGGTTGTGTAAAGAGAAGATCAGTTTGCTCTCAACAAGATTCATGGTGAGGAACAAAAGGAACATGATGTTATCCGTTCAAGTCTCAAGAACAAGCTATGATGTTAGCGCAGTGTGTGCATATAACTGGTTGTCACCTTGTAAGGGCCAGCGGGGCCCTACGCTCTCAATCCGCCATTAAAGTTCACATGGGAGGGAGCGGACACCGAGTTTGAACTGCACCATGCATGCTGGAAACTCTTAATGGGGCTGTCTGTGGATGCTCCGAGCTGTGACCGAGTTGGAAGAGACTGTTCAAGGCCCCCTCGGCTTGGTCCTGAGGGAACTACGTCCAAGACAATCCCTTGTGAAGGACCTTTCCGGTCGCAGCCAACAGCAACATTAGCCCCTTTTTCTGAATAATCGCACACCAATCCAGTAATTAGAGCTGTTCTGATTTCCCTCTTTGCTGTTTCATATCAGGATTTTGTTTTTTTTGTTTTAAAAATATTTTTTAAAAAATTTTAATTTTTATTTTATTTTTTATTACCTTAAAATTAATATATTTTTAGTGTTTTCAAATATTTTAATATATTGATGTTAAAAATAATTTTTAAAAAATTAAAAAATATCATTAGCATATATTTTAATACAAAAAATTATTTGAAAAATTGTTATGCTGATGCTGCTGGTGTACGCTTGCTAGAAAAAACTGAAACCATGCACTCTTCTTATCAGTTTTCAAAGGAAGGAAAATGGCTCGTTGCCTCCTCATCCATTCATAAATAAGAAATAATGATTGTTCATATCCAGTTACAAGGCAATTTCTAGTTCTGCCCTTTCTTTCTTTATTTTATTTTGTAAATACTCCATGCTACTTAAGTTTCAAGTTATTGAGGATGAATATGTAAGTATCTAATTAAATAAATTGAAATTTATTTATATAAATAAAAAAGTTATTAATAATAACTAAGAAAAAATTGAAAAAAAATTAAAAGATGAATGTAAATTAAGATATTAACCCGGTTATATTTACTTAACTTATTTATTTAAATTTATAAAAGATAAATACATATTCTAAAAAATTCATGACTTAAAATATATTTACAAATGAAACTTACTGAATAAACCTACACAATAAAAAAATATTATGCAAGGTCGAACACATCAACAATATTATTTAAAAATGTATATTTTTTATTTTAACAAATAAACCTCATTTGTATAAAATAAAATAAAAGTTATACATGAATTAGATAATAACTTGAAAAATCAAATAGGAACAGAACAACTAAAAAAACTTAAATTAAAAAAAGCATGTTAAACTCATGACCTATGTTATCGCACGTGGATGCACAGCAACGAGGGTAAAAAATTCACCACATAGTTATTTGGTTCAAGGCCATTAGGAAACCCGAGTGTACTGATGTTTATCAAAAATTCTAAAAACAAGGGACTGATTGTGGCTATGGCATGTATTAGCACTCTTAGTGCAACCTACCTAAAGTAGGTTACATTATGCGGTCTAGATATGATTTAAGGGTTTTGATGAATTCTTAACCAGTAGTTTGTCTGTGGCTTAGAAAAAAAAATTACTCTTATGAATAAATCTAACATTTCGAATTTATCATGGGCTCGTATACCCAAATGAATTCTTATTGAAAGAGTCTATGTAATTACCCTAACGGAGTTCACCTATCCTATAAGACAAAAGAGTTTTCCACAACTAGTATGTTATGGTGAAAAAATAAAATCTATTAAAATTGATGAATATTCAAAATAATTTTGAGAATTTAATTTCTTGTCAATTTCTAATATTTAAATACTAGCCTACTTGTAGGTCCAACATTTATACTAGAATATTAACCATTAATTTACATGAATTAAAAATTTAAGGTTATTGAAATATTGGCAAAATCATTAAGGAATTTTTAAAACTTGTTGTAACTTTCAAAAAAAGCAAAAGAAAAAAAAAAAAACAATGCTAAAAAATATATTTTTTTTCTTTTCTTATAAAAACATAATTTATATAAGGATTAAGTTATATGCAATAGACAAAAATTATTTTTTCATATTATTATTTTATTTATTTTACTTTTTATATTTTTATAAAGACACGTTTTGAAAATTTTATTTTTTTTCTTTAGAAAAACAGTCAAAACAAGCCTAAAGAAACACTTCCTTAGACCAGAAATTCTTTTATACAAAAAAAATAACAAACCAAATAAAACCTTAAACATCTGATCCCATTTTAAGCTGATGAGATTGACTCAAAAACAAATAAAAAATTAAAGATCCGAAACCAAAACATATGAAATATAAGATTAAACTTAACCAAGTTAGAAAGATTACCTAATTCAATAAACAAAATTAGGATACCAAAACAAGACGAGTCACACTAATTCAAATCCAAATCTATCTTAAACTTTCTCGACCGCCAAACACAAAACAAGAAGCAATTAAACAAACATTAAGCCCAATCCAATCACACATTCTTCCAGGGAATTTCAAGAATTGAAAACAATAGTTACTCAAATCACCTTGCTTGGCCTTGAGACTAGCAAAACCATTGTCATGGTACATAATCAGCTCCTTCACTAATACCAACATGAGATTAACACTCTAAAACAACGTATAAATTAAGCAGTTTCTCTTGACTGATTATGTTTTGAAAACATCATAGTCAACACTATGCAGCTTCTCCAAGATTATTTATCAGCTATCGTTTCCTTAACCAGCTCTTACCACTGCATGAAACAGCGTGTCATCTCGTTTCCCTATCAGCTGTTTTTTCATCTTCTTCTACCGGAAAATTTGCTACCTCACTGGAGGTTCCATTTCAAAAAAAAGAAAGATTATATGTTCAAAAACAAGAAACCCCTTTCTCTATTCCTTCTTCTAGCCTTTCAATTTTGGAGAGAAATGAGGGATTTTTCCCCCCGCGACATGTCACAAAGAAAAAAATGAAGAAAAGATAACCAAATTTCTAAAGGGAATTGAATAAGCTTTGCACTATTTCCTTTTAATGGAACAAAAATTACTTCTTTAGAACAATACTAAACATGATAAAAATTGATTTTTATATTATCTAAAGCTGCATCAGATAACTTTATAATAAAATTATTATGCCTAATCTATTGTTGTTTATCATACCAAACGCTTTCTAATAAAGTATATAATGTCCCTTTTATAGATTTCTAAGTTTAAGATCACTAAAATTAACCTTGTATACTTTCACTTTATCAAAGTTAAAGTGATGTAGTCTTTATGTTGTGCAAAGCTATAAAATCAAAATAATGTATTTGAAACTACATAATTCAATTTCTGAATATTAATTCACAAATTACTATACCAATAATCAAAATGACAAGTAACAAATGAGATTGAGGTTAATTATATATAATTTCTAATCAATGATTATAAAGTAATATAGAAATAGAGGATAAGATTTACATTTATAGAATTAGGGTTGTGTAGACCAATTGGAACCTTACCAGACATGATTCTTAATGTGAATATTTGCCTTGAATGATTCAACTTAATTAGCTCAAACAAGAACCAAATAAAATAATGAAACAACTCCATAGCCTGCTACTTGCTTACATGTCCCAAACTATTACCTACAAGATTCTACAAGATTATAATATATAAAATAGTGTTTGAAAATGTTATAACAATTGTTTTTTAAAGTGTTTTTTTATTTAAAAATATATTAAAATAATATTTTTAAAAAAATAATATTTTTGACATCAGCACGTTAAAATAATCTGAAAACATTAAAAATATATTAATTTAAAGTAAAAAAAATTAATTTTTTTTCTAATCATAATGACAAACAATATGCTTCAAACTAAGGCTCCGTTTGTTTGCAGGAAAGTGGTTTCCTTTTGGAAAGTGAATTCTGGGAAAGTATTTTTCGATGTTTGGTAGTGTTATGAAAAATGAACTAGAAAACATTTTCCAGTATTTGGTTGTGTTATGGAAAATGAACTGGAAAATAATTTATTAATGAATTAATTTTTTTTTCAAGTTTATCTAATATATATAAAATATTTAATCACTTACAATAAAAAAAAATGAAATCTAAAAAGTATAATGATGAATTTTTTTTTCTTATATCCTATATTCATACATAGCTTATTTTATAAAATATAACTATATATATCATATAATATTATAGAGAAATAAGCTTGTGAAATATTTTTTATGTAAAACCTATTAATATATTTTTTCAATTTTAAAAGCTTAAAATAAGTTTTTTTTTTCATATGAAGAAAGCCAAATTAGTTTATGGTAAGAGTTATATATTTGGGTTTTTTTTATATATATAAAGAATTTTTTAAAAGATAAATACATACAAAAATATTTATTGTCTCCTAATGCATAGCTTATTCTACATTCAACACTCAAACATTATATAATTCTTAAAGAAATATAAGCTTACCATTTTCAATTGCTATTACTGTCAAAATATTCAATTGTAGTTATTAATTCCAATTCTTTTATTCCCACTGCATTCGGTTTCCCCTCCCTCATTTCCCCTCTCATTCGGTGTCCCCTTTCATTCCCCTCATTTCCCCTCTCATTTGGTTTCCCCTCTGTCATTCTCACTGTCATTCGGTTTCCCCTCTTTCATTTCCCCTTTCATTCCCCTCATTCCACTGTCAATCGGTTTCCCCTCAAATTCCCCTGTCATTCCCCTGGGTTTCCCCTCATTCGGTTTCCCCTCCTGCATACCCAGTTCTCTCACGGTTGTTCTCTCGGGTTGTTCTCTCTCAGCTCTCTTTCTCTTCCCATCAAGGATCTGCTCCTCAGTCCCAGTTCTCATCCCCCCCCCCCCGACAATTTCCCCTCTCTTTGTTCTCTTTGTTCAGGAAACAAGGTAAGACTGGTTGAGGTCGAATGTGCAAGAAAAAATTTGTTTTTAATGGCTTGCTTGCTTGTGATAAATTTGGTTGGGTTTTTTTTGTGAGATTGTTTGAATGTGACAAGGAGATGAAAAATCAAACTGGGTATAGGAAAAAAAATTGAGAGGCAGCTTACCCAACAATGATGGATTGTTTGCGCAGCAAATAAAAATACAGAGAAATTGTTTTCTTCGGAACAGGCAACAAATAAACAATATCAAGGTTTTTTTTGTTATAATTCTTTCAACTGTTTTCGGACACAGAGAGAAGGAGAGGGGAAGATGTGTTTTATCAATAAAGGAAAGTGTTTTCCTTTCAACAAGGAAAGGAAAACACTTTCCTGCGGGTAAAAGCAATTTATTTGTTGATTGGAATTCATTTTCCTTTGACTGACTTTCCAAATGGTTTCCAAACATGGAAAAATGAGGAAACTGAATTCAGTTTTCTTGAAACAAACAAGGCATAAAGTTAATGCTGGCAATACGGAGAGTAATCAACATTTTAAAATAGATAGAAAAATCCTGGAAAATATAGCAAGTTAGGGGTTTAAAAACAACCTTTAAAGCTATCGACATCCATCAAAATCTGCTAAAATGCAGTTTGACTAGCGACGACGTTTTGACCCATGCACCACCACCACTATTGGCATGTGTATCCGCGTGCCAACACTACACCTATGAAGAGAAAATCACGGCCAAACAAAGCTTCTGGTCTTTTTATTGTTTTCTATCTCCTTTTCCCTCACCTCTACTCGTAATTTACTGGACTTGTATATGCAGTAGTTAATAATCAAAGGTGATTTTCTTACCTCAGGCAACATATATCCTGTTAGCAAGTTACATGACATTAGAGAGAAAGGCACCGAACATAACTAACTAGTTGTCACCTTGTAAGGGCCAGCGGGGCCCTAAGCTCTCAATCCGCCATTAAAATTCACATGGGAGGGAGGGAACACCGAGTTTGAAGTGCACCATGCATGCTGGAAACTCTTAATGGGGCTGTCTGTGGTTGCTCCGAGCTGTGACCGAGTTGGAAAGAGACTGTTCAATGCCCCCTGGGCATGGTCCAGAGGGAACTACGTACAAGACAATCCCTTGTGAAGGACGTTTCCGGTCCCAACCAACAGCAACATTAGCCCCTTTTTGTGAATAATCGCACACCAATCCTGTTATTAGAGCTGTTCTGATTTCCCTCTTTGCTGCTTCAGGATCCCTAGTTGTTATTATGCTGCTGGTGGACACTAGCTCGAAAAAACTGAAACCATGCACTTTTCTATATCAGTTTTCCGAGGAATAAAAACGGCTCATTCCCCCCCTTTTTCTTTTTCTTTTTAACGTTAATGTTCGGATCAATTATCTCGACTAATTATATGAATCCTGAAATTAATGATTATATAAATTTTTAATGGTTCTGAGATTTATAGAACTTAAATTAATAATTTCTAGAAAACAAACTTAAAATCTGACCAATTGAGCTTTATTTAATTCTCATTCTTTTTTTTTTTTTTGTTAATGTGGGTGTCCGGACCAATTTGTGCATACCTCAACTAATTCAACGAGTCTTAAAATTAACGACCATATAAGCCTTTAATGATGATTATATTAGCAACTATAAAACTCAAACATTAAACCATTAAAAAAAAAAAAAAAAACCTTTTAGTTTCAAGTTTTATAGAAGGCCACCTTCTGTATAGTTATTTACCCCTGTCCTTGATAATGCTGGTATGCCACATCAATCCATTTATTCATTAAATTAATAAGAAATAATGATTGTTCATGTCCAGTTCCAAGGCAATGTTCTAGTGTGTCCTTCCTTTCTTTACTTTATCTTGTAGATGGTCCCAGCGACTACGCGGAATAGAGTAGTAATCGTTGACAATAGATGTAAACATTAAAATTTGTAACTCTAATGAAAAAAAAAATACAACGTTTTTATATATAATAGTAAATAACTGCGAAGAGGCATAAGAAAATGAAAATATATGGTTCATACCACGTCCTATTATTTTAAAGATTACAAATTTATAATAAAAAATTATAGCGGTGACTATTGATAGAGTATTGTCGATCGTAATCTTTGGCAACGGTTGTATTCTTTGAAATTTATAATTCTAATAATAAATACATTAATTTTGGATATAAGGGATGTGATTATTCATAAAATAACATGAAAATATGAAGAGGTGTGATTATTAAATATAATTAGTTTAAAGAATGTGATTAAGAGATACTTTTCTCTACAAATGTGTAATACAATTTTTGTTATATATTTCCATATAATAATAAAATTATCTTGTACACAGATTGGAGGTAAACGACTAGTAATTAATAAATTGTATCCGATTGAGTTTTTTTCTATGAAAAATATCGTTTTTCATTATGGAAAATATCAATTTTTGTTATATATTTCCATGTAGCTACCAAATTATCAAGAAATCATTGAGAAAAAAGCCACAAGTTTGTTCTTATTTATTTTTTTTATTCCCACTCAAGAAATGAGGATATATATATATATATATATATATATATATATAATAATAGAAGCGAGAAAAAGATGTTGGAATGTTCTTATAATGACTAGAAATTGGTTGAGAAGGTTCAAAATACAAGAATTAAAATTTGGCAATATATTTTTGACTGATAAAAACCCAATTGACAAAAAAAATTCAAATTGAGAAAAAAAAATTCAAAATAAAAAATTTATGAACTCAATTAAAGCATTTTTTTTTTATTAAAAAAAAACATTTAAGTTCCTTCCCTTATATATTATTGAAGAAAGAAAGGAAATGAGTTGCTAAAATTAAAATATAATATTTCATTTTTCATGGAAATGTAACACTCACTATTAATGAATTAAAATACTATATTTCATTACTCATGGAAAATTTAAACCTTACTATTTATGAATTAAAATAGTATTTTATAAGGAATGAAAGAAAATTAGGATGTGCGAAGAGTACTTAATGAATACAGGAGCATATTGATAAGCAAAAATTTAAGATGTTAGCTTCAAAGGATAAAGGTGCACTCCTCCTTGACTAGAGCCATAATCCCATTCATGAATGTTATTTCAGAGCTCCACTATATATTGGCGACAACAAATAGGGTAGTGATAATAAAAATGAATGCTTGGCTTAATATTCAATTAAAAATAAAGAGCCTATAAATAGGCATTACATAGTGTATAATGAACCCACTAACCCACATCACCATTAACCCACTAACCCATGATTCTAGCAACACAATCACCACTCTCTTAGCCACCTAAACACATCCTAAAGACTAGGTCCATTATAACTAAATCAACATAAAATAAATAATTAAATAAAACAATGAATTAAATAAATAAACTTTAACACCCTCCCTTAAACTGAAATCTGCAGATATCAGTTTAAAAGAAATCATCCTTCTTCAATGCTCTTAATTACTGTTGATTGCGAAAACATTCCAAGTAAACCACGCAATTTCACAAATGTAGCAAGTTTAAGAGGTTTGGTTTGTATGTCAGCAACTTGATCTTCACTTCGGTAATAAATTAGATTGATCATGCCATCATTATTGAGATCTCGCAAGAAGTAGTATCGCACATCAATGTGCTTGCTTCTCCCATGTAACACCGGATTCTTGGAGAGTTTGATAGCTGAGTTGTTATCATAAAATACCGTTGTAGCTCCAATTTGTGGAAACTGTAGTTCTTCAAGAATTCTTCTTATCCAAATAGCTTGACAAGCACAAGCTGTGGCAGCAATAAATTCGGCTTCGGTGGTGGATAAAGTAACAATTTGTTGCTTTTTCGAAGACCACGAAACCGCACCTGTGCCCATCATAAAAACAAAACCCGAGGTGATTCTCCTGTCATCTTGATCACCTGCATAATCGCTGTCAGTAAACCCAACCAGCTCCATCTTTTCTCCTTTCTTGTAGAACAACCCAAAATCCTTAGTTCCTTGCAAGTAACGAAGGATTTTCTTGGCTGTTAGCAAGTGCATTTCTGTGGGATTTTCCATTTACCTGCTAATTAGACTTACAGAATACATAATATCAGGTCTTGTTGCAGTTAAATACATTAAACTGCCAACAATTTGCTTGTAAAGTGTGTTGTCCACTTTCTTCCCTTCATGATCTTTGTTGAGCTTCAAACCAAATTCAGTCGGAGTACTAACAGGATTGCAATCCTTCATCTGAAATCTTTCCAGAATATCATGCACATATTTCTTTTGAGAAATAAAAATGTCATTTACAGTTTGCATCACCTCTATGCCAAGAAAGTAATGCATCAACCCAAGATCGAACATTTCAAATTCAACCATTATAGAACTCTTGAAATCCTTAAACATATCAGCATCATTTCCAGTAAATAAAAGATCATCAACATATAAGCAAGCAATACGCAATTTCCCCCCATCTCCAATCTTAACAAATAATGAATGCTCATATGGACACTTATGAAATCCTTCTCTTAAGAAATAAGACTCAATACGACTATACCAAGCTCGTGGAGCTTGTTTTAAACCATAAAGAGCCTTTTTCAAACGATATACTTTATCCTCACATCCAATCTTAATATGACCAAGAGGTTGATCAACAAATACCTGCTCCTCCAAGTTTCCATGCAAGAATGCTGATTTGACATCAAGCTGGAAAATAGGCCATGAATTCTGTGCAGCCAATGCAATTATCAACCGAATTGTATCATGTCTTGCAACAGGAGCAAAGACCTCCGTATAATCAATTCCATACTCTTACTTATACCCTTTGACCACCAATCTCGCCTTATACTTATCAACTTCACCATTTGCCTTCAATTTGGTTTTGAAAACCCATTTTACGCCAATGGATTTGTGTCCTGGTGGCAGATCAGTAAGTTCCCAAGTGTCATTTCTTTCAATAGCATCAATTTCATCATCCATTGCTTTTCTCCATTTTTCTTCTTTGACAGCACTTTCAAAGGTCATGGGATCACAATCTGCAAACAAAGCAAAATAGGTAAGTGGATCTTCAATTCCATTTACCTCATAATCTTCCATCCAAGTAGGCCTTTTACGGATACGAGGACAAGGTGGAGCTGCTGCAACAGGAGCTACTGCCGTGGGTGGGAAATTTCCAGCAGCTGCTCCTGTTGTTGAGTGAATTTCAGCAGTTGTTTCTGAGCAAGGCTGCTGCAAAATGGCTGCTGCTGCTGGCTCCAAATCAGTGTCCATTTCCAAATCAGCATGTATAGGCTGCTGCCTATCCCAATCCCAAGTTTTCACTTCATCAAACACAACATCACAGTTGGTCACAATCTTTTTTGTAAGAGGATTGTACAATTTATAGGCTTTGGAGCACTCACTCATGCCGAGAAACACACATTTTTCACCCTTATCATCTAGCTTCTTTCTCTTCTCATCCGGGACATGTGCATAGGCTATGCACCTAAAAATTCTGAAATACTCAACATTGGGTTTCCTCTCACTCCATGCTTCTTCAGGTGTCATGTTCTGGACTGAAAAAGTAGGGCTTCTATTCAGCACATGAATACTCCAATTTACTGTTTCCGGCCAAAATTCCTTTGGGATTTTTCCTCTAGCTAGCAAGCTCCTCACCATGTTGAGGATTGTTATGTTTTTTCTTTCGGATACACCATTCTGATGTGGTGTATAGCTAGTTGTTAATTCCTTGCGAATGCCATGCTCTCCACAAAAAACATCAAATTCAGTTGAACAAAATTCACCACCACGGTCTGTTCGGAGAGTCTTAATGAGCTTCCCCGCCTCATTTTCAGCTTTAGCTTTAAAGCTTTGAAACACATAAAAAGTTTCCGCCTTGTGCTGAAAAAAATAAACCCATGTCTTCCGAGTAAAATCGTCAATGAAGGTGATTATATAATTTTACCTCCATTTGAAGATGGACTAATCGGTCCACAAATGTTCGAGTGCACCAATTCAAGAGCATGCTTTGCTCTCCATGATTTGCCTTGAGGGAATGGAGAATGATGTTGTTTGCTAACAACACAATCTTCACATATTTGTGCAGGAATATCAATTTCAGGAAGCCCTTTCACCATATTCTTCAACTGAAGAGTTTTTAGGCCACTAAAATTCAAATGGCCATAACGGAAATGCCAAAGCCATGTTGGGTTCTCAATTTCAGCAATAAAACAGGGCTGTGATATCACAATTTCTAATGGAAACAGCCTATTCCTACTCATTTTCACTACAGTAATTGACCCTCTCAAAGGATCATAAATTTCACAAACACCATTCTTTATAGTCATCTCATACCCCTTCTCTTGCAATTGACCAGCACTCAATAAATTGCTTTTCAAATCAGGCACATAAAGCACATCAGAAATTGTTTCTACAAAACCATTCTTGGTTCTAATCTCAATATCACCCTTTCCTAATGCATTCACAGTAGAGTTATCACCAAAACTTACTGTCGAATTAAAACCTTCATTTAAGTAAATAAAAGAAGACTTACACCCACACATGTGATTGCTGCAGCCCGTATCCACAAACTAAATTTCAGACCCCTGCTGCTGCTCCCGAGACCCCTGCTTCTGCTTCTGGGTTGTCTCCACAACCATTAGCAGAGTTTCCTCTTCCCTTCTCTCGGCAAAATGTGACATTTCAGCTTTGTCACTGGGTATCCTGGCATAACACTCAGATTGGTAATGCCCAAATTTATGACATCGAAAACATTCGATCTTAGACTTGTCACCTTTGCCTCTGCTTTGCCCCTCAACACCCTTAAAATTGCCTCGGTTCCCCTCAACACCCCTAAAATTTCCCTTGCCTCTGCCAAAATTATCCACATCCCTAAATTGGTTTCTGTAACCATCTCCCCTGTCTCGGTTCCCATCTCTGCCTCTCCCTCTGTCTCTTCCTCGGAAATTTAAGGAATGAGAATAATTTGTAGCTTTTAGGGCCTGCTCATTTGTATGTGAGCCCCAAAGCATTTTCTGCTCATGCACAAGCAGGGAGCTCTGCAGCTCATCAATGGAGAGTTTTTCCACCTCCCGGGACTCTTCGATTGAACAAGCCACATAATCAAATTTTGGGGACAGTGAACGCAAAATCTTTTCAACAATCACATTATCATCCATCTTCTCACCGTGAAACCTCATCTTGTTGCATATCTCCATCGTCCTGGAACAATAATTTGTGACTGGTTCCCCAATTTGCATCTGCAAAGTCTCAAAGTCCCGTCGCAAGGCCTGAAGTTGTGCACGCTTCACCCTTGTCGATCCTTGATATTTCAGCTTCATGGAGTCCCATATGTCTTTGAAAGTTTCTTTGCTAAGAATTGTTTCCAAAATGGGATGATCGATTGCTTGAAACAAATAATTTTTCGCCTTCAAATCCTTCAGCCTTCTCCCTTCCAACTCTGTTTTTTGAGCCTCGGTCATGACTGCAGTTGCTGCTGGAGCTTCAATTCCAGCTTCAACAATCGGCCAATACTCCTTGGACCGAAGGAAATTTTCCATCAGCATGCTCCAATGGTCATAGTGACCCTCAAAACGTGGGATGGCTGCTTGAACAAAGGTTGATTCTGCCATTGATGTACTTGTGAGTCTGAGAAATGAGTGAAGAAAATGGCTGAAATTTTGATTCTCTCGTTACTCTCGTCTGCTCATGATGAAAAAATGGAATTTGATGGAATTTGAGTGGGTTTCTCTCGGTTCTCTCTGCAGCTCACGATGACTGGAATTTGAAAAAGATTGGGATGGATTTCTCCTCTCGGCTGGTCACGATGGAGAGTGCAGGAGGATTTGGGATTTTTGGTTCTTTCTCTCGATTGTAAAAGTGCAGGAGTGACAGGTCGGTTGGTTTGTGGCTTGGATTATTTGGGCTGTCTTGCACTCTCGGCTGTGTACAAGTGAATTGAAAGGGATTAGGGAATTTTAAGGTGTTTAGGCTCTGATACCACTGATAATAAAAATGAATGCTTGGCTTAATATTCAATTAAAGATAAAGAGCCTATAAATAGGCATTACATAGTGTATAATGAACCCACTAACCCACATCACCATTAACCCACTAACCCATGATTCTAGCAACACAATCACCACTCTCTTAGCCACCTAAACACATCCTAAAGACTAGGTCCATTATAACTAAATCAACATAAAATAAATAATTAAATAAAACAATGAATTAAATAAATAAACTTTAACAGGTAGAGGCTATTTTCAAGATCAAAATTAATTTTAAAGACCAAATTTCTAGCTTTTTTAGAGATTCAGTTCACATATTTTTTCCTAAATATTGCTCTTGTTCTAGAATAATATCTTTTTAATTTATCATATTTCTTATTTCTACACGTATTTTCATTATTTTTATAATCATTGCATATTTTTATCTTTGGTTGTCTGAGATTGATTATTTAAACAACGTAAGACCATGATTGTTCGCTATCTTTAAATTAAAATTACAAATTTGAGAGTTTCTTCTAATAACTTATCATTTTGTTTATAACATATAAAAAAATATAATAAAATACCATAGCGAATAAAATATTTATGGATATAGCATGCTTTAACGAGTTCTAAATGACATCTGTAACTTGCAACTCCAAACAAAATTAAATACCCCCTTCTCTCTCTCTCTCGTCACCATGAAACACACCCAAAACACCATAAAATCACCCTCCTCTCTCTTTCTCTATCTCTCTCTCTCTCCTCCCATCATAGGTCATGCTATTTCAGACCAAAAATACAACTACTGGTCATAATCATTACTCATATTCTATATTTTGAGGTATATTTAACACTTCTCCTTTACCAATTTGATGTTGGTTAATTGTTGATTTAAAAATGTTAGGGTATAGAATTAGGGATTTAAACAAAAAAAAATAGGGTTTTTTTTATATAATTATGTTAATTAAATATAATTTGAGTTGATAATTATGTTATTTTGTAAAATAATTAATGATTTTAGGTTGTTGTTGATTATGAATTAAGGTTAGAGTTAGGGTTTATTTAGGTTAAATTAAGGATTATATCAAATTATGTATTCACTTATAATGGAGGAAGCCATAAGTTTCTAATTGCTACATTAGATATATCTCTTAACAAGTTATATAAAATGTTATGTGATCAACTTGATTTGAATATGTTTGAAATAGAAGTCAAAATTACATGAAAGATGTTGCAAATTAGGGTTAGTCAAGCTCGTTATATAAGTATATTCATATTGTGATGTATGTGTGAATTCAATGTATGGGTTTACAAGCATTAATAGGATTAATATGTTAGACGTAGGTGATTAAACTCTAGCATGAGCTCACCTGAGGGCCTTGTAATAGTTAGAGGATCACACAAGCATCACGAGTAGCTAGTCCATCTAGATTAGGTGGTGGTGCAAAGAAACAAACATTGGCATAAGAAAATGTTAATATGAAACTAGGATGTACATGGTATAAGGTTCATCGTTCAACTAAAACTTATATTTAGTTGTAATGCATACAATAACCAGAATATAAATGATATTTGCATAGAGGATATCACTAGATATTTAATTCATAGGAGATCTCAAAATTAAAAGGATCACACATGTCAAAACCCATTTATTTTGAAACAACATCATCAAATTGACTTAGATCTCGTTGTTGAGGTAATGCTGACAATTTTAAAAATAGATATAATAAGTAAAATTGTTACATTAATTCAAGCTACAAGAGAGAAATTATGTGCATGATATCTCATATTAAAAGCATGGATAGCTAAACAAAAAATATTGGAATAGTTGTTTGGTACACATGAAGAATCCTTTCAAAACCTGCATAGAATGCTATTAGCCATCAAAGATTCAAATCCGAGAATGATTGTCACTTGAGATCATAAAATGGTTGATGGAAATAAGGCAACATTTAGAGAAGCATTTTGAGCATTTGGTGCTTCAATTGGTGGGTTTCAATCATGTCATCCTTTTATCAGTATTGACAATACTCGTATTTATAGTAAGTACAAGGCAAAGTTGTTGATTCAGTTGCTTATGCTAATTATTTGGTTTATCCATTGTGTTTTTCTATTATCAAAGAAAAGGTGAACAATATTTGGTGTTGGCTTTTAGAAAAGAATTTACTTATATAAGTCAAAACTCATCCAAGTAATGCACAAAATCCACCACTTTGAGATTCTCATAGTGTGTTAGATTAATTTTTTAAAATGTTAAAAACACGAACAATTTTTTTGTATTGTGTAATTGAATCTAACTTAATGAATCAATTTTAAAGCTTCATAACATATTTGCCTAACTCTAATTTCTAATTAAATCGTGTGAAAGCTAGCCTGAACTAAATTAATTGATTTCATTGGTCCAAATGCAATCTTGATGACTGCTAAAAACATGGCTTAACTTAAAAAAAAAATTCAAGATAATAATTTTTTATGAAAACATTATTGAGATAGTGATCTCAGCCCCCCAACGACCCATATCATGGACTTCATTGAGTTTAATAACTTTTTTTACAAATTATTTTCATTATATGATAAAAATATATGGTTACAAAATTGAGCATCAACCTATAGAAACAAACAAAAATAAATCATATAGCTTATTTTCAAACCAATCTAACATTGAAGGATAAAATCAAAAAATAATTAAAGAAAAAAACATATTCAATTAGTGGGTGAGCTTTTTAAATCTATAAACTAGGTAACCTAAGCTAGTATGACCAATCTGTGAACCGAGTTAGGACTCCAGTGGGATTATAATTTGTTTTTTTCCAAAATTATTTTTTATTTAATTATATGATAAAAAAATAGGCATCTGCAAAATCAAACATCAACCCAATACGGAGATGTTAAAAAAACTTAATTACAAAAAAAAAGGTTAAACTCGCCAAATCTTAGAACCAAATCAACCAGCTAAACCTGCAAACATGTCATGGATTTTATAAAGTTTAATAACATGATTTTCCTCTAAAACTATTTTTTTTTCACAATATGAGAAAAAAATGGATGAAAAAAAAATCAAGTTCAATAAAAAAAACAAAGAAAAAAAAACACCCTAACAAACCAATTTTGGCTTTGTAATTTTTTTTCTTAAACAAAATCAAAATTGAAAAATTTAAGAGACGAATGTAAATCAAGATATTTAATATTGCAATATGAGTTATTTACTTGATCGTGTTTAATGATTTTATTTATTAAAATGAATTTGAAATAGAAATCAACACACACATAAGATTTATTACAAAAATAAAAAGAAAAAACATAACATGCAAGGCTGCTTAAATTAAAAATATTATGAGAAATAAATATTTTTTTCTAAAAATAAATTTGATATTTTATATAATATATAAAAATTACAAATAATTCATACTAATTTCTTCAAAAATTAAACATATTTAATATAATTTTAAAAATAGTCACTATTTAAAAAATGATAAATAAGCAAAAATAAAAGAGAAGTGAAATACAAACTTAAAAATCATTTTAAGAAATATAAAAAATATATAAATTAAGAAAAAATCAAAACAATATATATATAAAGCCAACACAGTAGACTAGTAATCTGGATATTAAAGAGCGAGCAAGTCTGAATTAACTTGATAAAATTATGTTCTAGATCATGATATTGGAATAATTTAATAGGAAAAAAAAACTAAAAAAAAAACCACAAAACTATTTTAAAAAAAAAAACAACAACAATATCATACAAAGATATCAGAAAAAAAAATATATATCAACCCTTAACCCGGGTCATCAAATTGGAAGCACAATACATGACATAATCATGGAGCCCAAACCCTAGAAAATAAAATATTGAAGTATGTAATCGAGAAAAAAAAAATACAAACAAAAAATCCAAAGTTAAAAATAGCAATTGAAAGAATAAAAGTTAAAATTAATAAAGAATAAATTAAAGGATAACAATAAATTTTCACTTTGAGATTTAAAATGAAAAGAACAAAAACATTAACAAAAGGAAATGAAAAGAATAATGATGAAAATGAAAAAAAAAAAAAACAATACGCTTTCAACTTGAATTGAAGGGTAAAATTAAAAATAATTAAACTTTTATAAAAGAGTTAAGAAAAAAAAAATCATAAGAATAAGGATTAAATTAAAAACACTAATACATGATTAAAAAAAATTAACATGTAGAATTGTTTTTAATGTGTTTTATTTTACATTAAAAAGATCGTAAATGTAAATTGAAAAACTTATGCATCCATACAATTAAATAAATCATGAATTATAGTGTAAATAAATGAAAAAAAAATCATTAAAAATAAATAAAACATATAAATTTTATTTAATAAAATTCAAAACAAATATTATGCAAGGTTGCACATATTCAAACAATTATATATAAAAAAATGAATATTTAATCTAAATAAAATGCATTAAATAAAAATTATAAATGAATCATACTAACTTCTTAACAAATTAAACACAACCAATATAATTAAAAAATAATCTCTATCTAAAAATGGCTAAATAAGCAACAACAAAAAAAATCATAGATAACGGATATTAATTAAAAAAATTAATTTAAAAAAAATTAAAAAATACATATAAAAACATGTATTAATTTTAAATAAAATTAAAAAATGGAAAAACAATAGGCCAAACCATGTGTCTGGCACACATTGAAAGGGCCCGTGTGTGGGCCAGTTTTTTTCAAGTTAAAAGGGTGTCGTCTAAAATCTCAAAATCTAGCTGTTATGATGGCCGGAAAAATAAGATTCATGGTTTTTTTCATCTAAAAACTCATTTTTAACCTATTTTTCACTCAAAACATTTAGGAAAACACCTTAGAACCTTGTCAAACCAAATCATGGCCTCCAAAAACACATAAAAAAAAATCATCCCAAAACTCAAAATCAACCGGAAACTAAAAATCTTCCTGAGCTCAAATATGTTTTTATAGGTGTTTTCAAGGTAAAAAAAAATACATAATCTTAACTCCCTCATTTTATGGAACTTTTTGACACAAAAACTATACTTTTGATGGCCTAAATCTTTCCTAACAACAACTGTTTTCTCTCTAAGCCAGAATCCAGCGACTCCTTCTCTGTTTCATCTAAAAAATGACTAAAAAAGTAGGAAAATAAAGTGTGGTACCGAAACAGATTTTTTAAAAATTATGAGAACCGGATACCTAATTGCTTTAAAAAATAAGGGATCAAAATAAACCATATCTTTCAATTCAACCCTCAATCCTTAAAAAAAAAACATGCAATTGGCCTTTAATTTTGGCTCAAAAGGGTCCAATTATGCAAAATAAAAAGTTTAAGGATCAGATTGAGAATTTTAAAAAATTCCACTATTATAATCCAAGAATAAACAGAAATTAAGCAACCGTAAAAACACCACACAATTTAACTTTTTTTTATTATAATGTAAAACTGACAAACACAAGGATATTGTGGAAAGATATTCTAGCTGAGATTGGATAATGAAAGGATGTTCTCCAGGTTCCATTTTCCTCTCATATGATATTAATTGATATATAAAATTGTGTTATTCAAAGTTTTATAAATGTAGAGGGTGTGATTGTGTCAAATCAGTAACTTATTTATTCTCTTACAACATGTTTCTAATAAATTAAAGCCTCTCAAATTTCATAAGAAAGAGATGCATGAAGACAAGGGACCGCGAGGTGCGGGAGTTGCATGTGATGCTAACATGGTAGGTCCGTATCAAGCCCTGTATTAATTAATTAATTAAATCAATTAAGTTGAATTAAGCATGAGAATCCTTTAGGCAGAAGAAGAAAAATACATGTAAAAGACGGCATCTTTGCAAAAGACAAAAAAGGCAGTTGCGTTTTTCCAACAAAAATAAAAAATTTCTGATCAACTTAAGATTCGTTCGGAAAATCTATTAATTAAGAATGCAATGATTTTATAGTTCGGTAATATATGTGTTTAAAATTATTTTATAATTGTTGGAAAAACTATTCAAGAAATCCTAAGATCAAATATTCCTATTGGATGTTAGTGAAAGATAATAAGAAATTAGAAGGAAAAAAATAAAAATATTAGTTTAATATGTTTTATCAAATTACTTACTCAGAGATGAATGAAGATTTCATTATAAAAATACAAGAAAACCAAATTAAAATTAAAAAATCTCACAAATATAAAAAAAAAATAACAAATATCTCACCAATTTTTTTTTCTCTCGTGTTAGAGAATAATATAAATCATGTTTTGGGACCTTATCTAACAGTTTAAATTATTAAGTTGAGATATTTTTTGACATGATATTAGAGATTTAATGACCAAGTAGTTATAAGTTTGAATTTCTCTTTCCTTATTTATTTGATAAAAATCAAGCACATGTTAATATTAATATGTGCAAGTTTCATGTCTAAAAATCTTTCACTTAAAATGATGTGTTAAAAAATAATATAAATCATATCTTGAAACTTCACTTAACAACTTAAGTTATTGGATTAAAGATGGTTTTTTAACATCTCGAAACTTATACAAATAGCCTTTTTTCTTTCCTTCTTTCTTTCTTTCTTCTCAAAGCACTCTCTAATTAATGTACATGGTGCCGTGTGCCTATAAAAAAAATCCATGTGCCTATAAAAAAAATCCATTTCATTCTAATTCCACCAATAAGTAGCTAACATAAAGAATAAAAATTGAACCATTCAATTTCTATCGTGTTCAAAATTCTAAGAGTTTGTACAAAATATTGACTAGGTTTTTTTCTTTAATTATTTACACTGTTCCCTTGTAGAAATAAACCGGTAATCTCCTTGATGGGTGTTGACTTTTGTCCGGTTGTGTAATCTCCTCTTATTTAAAATCTTCTACGTACGTGTGCTGCTGACTTTAACCTCAGATATTGACAAATATTGTTTTGTGTTATTAATTTATTAATCGCTACGTCTTCTTTCTTCTTCTTTTTCTCAAATCAAGAAAAAATTTATGTTTTTTAAATATAAAATAAAAAACCTTTTAAATTTAAATATTTTAACTTAAAATAATAACATGATATCTTTTTAATTTGAAAATAAAAAATCTTTTAAAATAATATTTTAAACTTTATTATTTATAATATGTCTAACCTATATTTACATGAATTATTTTTTAATTTTTTTATATAAATATTAAAATTTTAAATAGTTTTTTGAAAAATTTAAAAATTAATTTGAATTGATCTCGATTAACCGTATGATTTAAACCTAATTCGTTGATCAAATCAATTCCGGATGGGGTTTGATAAGTCATGTTAGCCACCGACTAATAATTCTTGAAGTCACTGTCCACAGTTTTGCTAATTATGTTTATTGTCATCCACGAGACTAAACTAAAATAGGGTTTTTACGTGGAGGAATTAGGGTTCATTCTCATCCACGAGACTAGAATAGGGATTTTTTTTATTTATTCTAAAATGATTTATTCATGAAAAGCTAAATATAATAATTTTAAAAAAAATGAAAACAAGAGATCACTTGTTTGGTTAAAATTAAAAATACTAAAAGGAAAGAGCATGAAATATTAGATCAATCAAATAAGATCTTTATTTTTATATATAGAAGGGAATTCGGAATTATTTTCTTTTATATTTTTATTTTTTCAGGAAAGTGAAGAGTTAAAAAAAAAAAAACATGTTTTTGTAAGGAAATAATTCTCATTTCAAGCTAATAGATATATTCATTCTTTTTCTCTTTTCTTAAAAAAGTATTAGAAAATTCAAAAAATAAATCGCAACACCTATAATTGAATTTATGTAGAGCAAAAACCCTTCAAAGAAACATATCAAATGCTTCTCCCCCACTAAAATTTAAAAAACATGAAATAAAAAAGGTGACCCCTCGAGTTCCTCAACCTACCTGTGGACTTTGAAAATCCAAATTCCCCAATCAAAGCCCCGAAAACCGCGATCAGCAATTCCACGCAATTTAAGAAGAAAATTCCACGTTCCCATACGTGACAAGCACCCCAAAAAAAAAAACAAAAAAAAAAAAAAACCAAGAAATTAAGCAGGGAAAAAGAAAACAGTCGATGAATGCATGTGCAGGTGGGGTCCTGGGCTCGAGTCCTTGTCAGCTTGTATGGTATGCCTCCTGAGAACATCTGCATGTGCCCTCCGATTCTTTGAAAGAAAATATGACAAGGAGTTTCAGTATTTTTCGCTGTGGCTTTGGCTATCTAACATGGTAATTTATTAGCTTGTCTCAGCTTCCTCCACACGTCCACATCACAACCGCCCTCGACCTCCGCCCCCTTCGTTGCCTATATAAAGCGTTCATGTTCTCGTTTCCTTAGCACCAAGCGTCGAGTCTTTCTCACACAAACTTTCCCTCTCCTCGCCTGATAGATACACCTTACCAGCAACAATGACAATGGCAGCTACTATCTCTCTTCTCTTGTTTGTGCTCCACTTGTGCGTTGCAGGCACTTATGGGGACGACGGAGGGTGGCAAGGTGGCCATGCCACTTTCTATGGCGGGGGTGATGCTTCTGGGACAATGGGTATGTTTCTGCAACTTTTCTTTCTTTCTTCATAGGGCAATAATGCTACTTCTACTGAATGGGTTTTCCAAACTCACTTCCTGAAAAGATTTCTATGTAAAATGTAAATAATTATTATATCAGTAAGTCCATATATCAAACCATAGTGTTAAAGGGGGGGAAAACAGTACTCTACTCTTGCACATGTCACGAAGCTCAAATGTCACTCAAAAACTATAGTCCTTAAGATGTCACAGATTGTCTAGTGGACTCAGAGTGTGAATTACAACTTTGATTTTTCCTTTAAATAAAGTTTTGGCTCTTAATGGATATATGTATACACTAAATATTGCAGGAGGTGCTTGTGGGTATGGCAATTTGTACAGTCAAGGGTATGGTACTAACACTGCAGCACTTAGTACTGCCCTATTCAACAATGGCTTGAGCTGTGGTTCTTGTTATGAGATGAGATGTGACAGTGATCCCAAATGGTGCCTCCCTGGGTCCATCACCGTCACCGCCACTAACTTCTGCCCCCCTAACTCTGCCTTGTCTAATGACAACGGTGGCTGGTGTAATCCTCCCCTCCAACACTTCGACATGGCTGAGCCAGCTTTCTTGCAAATCGCTCAATACAGCGCTGGAATTGTACCCATCTCATTCAGAAGGTAAAAATCAACCTCTCATTTGAGATATTCAACTTTCATTTCATATAATTTCACCCAATTGTATAATTAACAGATTGGCAAGTGCCTTCCATCGGTTACAATTAAATATGCTGCAAAATTAAACGAACCAGTTCTAGTTTATTCCATACGCTTATAGATCATTTACACGGTGGCTAGTTATGATCTTTGGCTCTGCGGTAGCTCTAGCTCATGCGTTGGAGCAACACAGCATCCACCATTACCAGATAGATTGAGCTCATGTCATTAACACACTTTGTTTTGGTCCAAACTCCAAACAGGGTCCCCTGTGTCAAGAAAGGAGGAATAAGGTTTACCATCAATGGGCACTCTTACTTTAATCTGGTGTTGATCACAAACGTTGCTGGAGCAGGAGATGTTCAATCAGTGTCGATCAAGGGTTCTAAGACAGGGTGGCAAGCTATGTCGAGGAACTGGGGCCAGAACTGGCAAAGCAATTCTTACCTCAATGGCCAAAGTCTTTCTTTCCAGGTCACCACAAGTGATGGTAAGACTGTGACTAGCTACAACGCTGTGCCAGAAAACTGGCAATTTGGCCAAACATTTTCCGGCAGTCAGTTCTAGCTTTTGAAGACAAACAATTCTCATTGATTGTCGTGTGATGACATCTATATATGGTTTGCGAAAGAGGAGAAGGGGTAGGGTAGGAAAGGCATGGCCAATATGTCTGGCTGTTGCTGTGGTGGTTTATTAGCACCCGCTGGGCCTTTATATATGCAGCATAAAATTGAAAGATATAGTTCCTTTACAGTTTATATACATGGGAATGTTCATTCGTCGCCTTCTGTTTGATTTCAAGGCCGTGAACATCGTTAATGGTTTGGTAGATTTAGTCCCCAATTTGGTCTGAAACCCAGTTGGAACATTTAAATCTGTGTAGTTTTACTGTTTACTAATTAATTTCTTTGGTCTTGTACTTAATTTATGAATAAAATTCCGTCATGCATTTATGTATAATCAAATTTCTAGCCATTCTTTGCACTGTAAACGTCATTGCGCTCCACCGTTTTGAGCTTGTAACAACTGGAATGCCAGTGTTCGCCATAGCAAAATTAGAAATCTCTTTCCACAAACCAGCTCCTTCTGATGAGGATCAGCTATATCCTCAAAAACAGTAGGAACATAATATATACGATTAGACTAAACAACAAGATGCTCGATCAACGAAGGGAAAAGAAGAAGATGAGACCAACGCAAATTATGCATGTATTGGCCAGAGGATTCTTTCTTTGGCTCAGAAGTTGTTGAGAAAATGTTTGCAGAGACCATGTCATTGGTGAACGTTTTCAAAACATTGCATGTGCTGCTTTTTTGCCTGCCATAGATGAAACTGCTGAAAAAATATCAGGAATTGAAGTTGAACAAAGGGGACATGTTCTATCCTCATCCGATTTAAATTCTCCTGGATGATCATTAGAAGTTGCTTCTTTGATTTATTTCTTAAAAAAAAAGAAGAAGAAGAAGAGAGAATTGCTTCTGATAGAGTACTGAAAGCCTCATATTTCCAAATCCCATAATTGTTATGGAATTAAAAGTTGTTCTGGGGAAAAAAAAGAAAAGGGAAATCAACTTGTTAGCAATCAGAGAAGCTCATGCACCAAGGTTCAAAACAGAGGACATTGCCTCAGATTGCATAAACTCACCAGCAACTTTCTCCAAAAGTTACAGTCAAATGGATATCTGACACATGACGACTAAACGAGACAGTATAGCAACATCCTTTAAAACAAAATTATTTCATTGCAAGTGTAAACCTGAACAAATTATACCTATAATTTAACTACATCTAGCTAGTTCTTGGAAGTTCATTGAATGCTGCTGCTCATGGATGGCCCCGCATCGTCCAAATTGCATCTTGGAAATCATGTATGTCTTTGTCTTTGTCCTCGTAAAGCTGCCTTATCCTCAGCTATTTACAGTATCCAGACATGAAACCTCCTCAACTATATCAAGTACAGAAAGGCAAGCTGTGAACCAGTTGTTTGCAATGGAATGTATAACATAATCGGTTGCATCGTGAGCCATAGTAGTGGCTCAATGACCCTCCCATACCAAAAACATCACCTAATACATAAAAAAAATAAAAATTAAAAATTAACATATACCAATCCACTATAGATGAAAGAAATTGAGGCTATGTTGACCAAAAAAAAATAATCAATGCATACAAATTTATTATATCACGATGTTTAATGCTTGCACTACATACGTACAAGCCTCTCCTACGCATCATCAGTTGTTCATAATTGTTCGTAATGACACGTACAACATCATCAATTTCATCATGAAACGTATTAGTGGCTCGATCACCCTCTTATATAAAAAAATCACATAATGTGTACAAAAATATATACCAATATATATATATATATATATATATATATATATGAAAGACACTTAAACAACAACAAAAAAAAAAAACTAATGCATACCAATTTATTATATCTTGGTGTATAAAACTTGTACTATACATGTGGATACCTTGTAATATAGTTTTATATCAATATGGTAAAGCAATATGTTCTATTTATATATCAGTCCACGTAGACATCAACATCAATGATAGAATGTTGCTCCTCAAATATATGTGCTCTCTTTGCATGCCAATAGTTGATATAATTCACATGTGTTATCAACCAATTATTTTAATCTATATCTCAATGATTAATCATGTGCAACTCATCAATCGTATCAACCAGGGGCGGAGCCTTTTACAAGGCTAAGGAGGGTTGTAGCCCAGGTTAAAAAAAAAAAATTAATGACCCACTTTTCCTTTTAATTTTTACACAGCCCATGTCCCACTTTCCTTATCTTTTACAGCAAACATATATCCCACTTTCCGCATCTTTTACAACAAACCTAGTGTCTCACTTTTCCTTGCAATACAAATTAATTACTTGCCATCAGCAACCACTTTACTTTCCTAGCAATACTAATTAATTAGTCACCCACCTTCTCTTCCAATATTAATTAATTAGTTATATTTTACAGTAAATTTATCTAAATATAAATAATTAATTGATTCACATGTTTTTTAAATAACTTGGAATTTTAACTATTTTTCTTCTCAACAATATATAATTTTAGCTTGGATTTTGAAGAAGAATCTATACAGAGAGCCGCAAAAATGTAAAATCATCAGGTAAGAATTTACAAGCCATGACTTTTCATTTTGAATTCAATGTTTCACATTCATTACAGTAGATTGTTAGTGGAGTAAATAGTAGACTATATCCTAGAAATGGATGCATGTTAACACACTAGTAGTCTAGTACTAATAATTTACTGGTTATTTCAAAGTTAAATTCTCCAAATCTCCTAGTAGTTTGCATCACTAGTTTATCCTTGTATATTCTGTATTTTATGAATATTCTATTGTGGCATTAGTATCTTTTCATCTTGCATCTGACTTCCCTAATCCTTTTTACTTGAATAGGTTATAAATTATAATGGAAAATCAAGGAAACAAAAGAGGAAAAACTATGTTTTCATTCTTTAAACCAAATGAACAAACATCAACCAGTAAAGGACATTCTCCTTTCAATGTTGATGTGTCAAATCGTAGTGAATAAACCCCCTTTCAAATCTCAAAGAGTTGAAATTGATGTTAATACTCTTGAACGAGATCCTGGGTTACGAATTCCAATGTGGAGACATCCTATTAATTAACAAGATGAAATTAGAAGAGCTTATATCAAAATGGGTCAATATCAACCTAAGTTAGCAGAGTATCTAAGGACTGAATCAGGGAGACAGTAACGTCGATTTCAGTACACTTGGTTTGATCAATTTCCTTGGCTAGAGTACTCTCCATCAAAGGATGCAATATTTTGTTTTCCATGCTTTATCTTTGAAAACAAAGTGCCTCGTCATCTCACATTCATCACCGAAGGCTTTAGAAGTTGGAAGAGAGTTAATGATGGGGTTAGATGTGCACTTTTGATGCATGTGGGAAGTCCCACTTCACCACATAATAATGCTGTGAAATCTGCTGAAGATTTAACGAAAGTAAGTAGACATATTGATAAAGTGTTGAATGCACAAACTGTTGAAGAAGTTTAGAAAAATCGGTTGAGACTTATGACAACAATTGAAAGTGTTCGATGGCTTAGCTTACAAGCATGTGCATTTAGAGGTCATGATGAATCTTCAGCTTCTAATAATCAAGGTAATTTTTTGGAGATGATAAGACTTATGGGGAGACTGAATGTTGACATTGATGATGTTGTCTTAGAAAAAGCTCCGAAAAATGCAAAGTATACCTCGCTGACTATTCAAAAAGAGATTTTGCATATTTTTACGAACAAAGTGAGGAAAAAGATTTGTGAAGAAGTTAGAGATGCAAAGTTTTGTATTTTGGTTGACGAAGCCAAAGATGCATCAAATAAAGAACAAATGGCTATTGTTTTGAGATTTGTTGACATTCAGGGTTTTATACGAGAGTGTTTTTTTAGTATTGTGCATGTTTCAGATACTACTTCTTCAACACTTAAAAAAGAAATTTGTGATGTGCTCGCTCGATATAACTTGTATATTTTCAATATGCGAGGTCAAGGTTATGATGGTGCTAGCAATATGCGTGGCGCATGGAATTGACTACAAGCTCTATTTCTCAGAGATTGTCTTTATGCATATTATGTACATTGTTTCGCTCACCGACTACAACTGGCATTAGTTGCAGCAGCTGGAAATGAGATTTCTATTTGGTTATTTTTCTCAAAATTAACAACCATTATCAACCTTATTTGTGCTTCTCCCAAACGTCATACCGAATTACATTATACTCAGGCTATAGAAATTAAACATATGATAGCTACTGGAGAACGTGAGACTGGTTGAGGGGCTAATCAATTTGGTAATTTACATCGAAGTGGAACTACTCGCTGGAGCTCTCATTTTGATTTTATTTGCAGCTTAATAGATATGTATGGTGCAACTATTACTGTGCTTGAAAGTATGGTTCAAGAAGGATCTTCTAATTCTATACGTGGAGAAGTTGGTGGTTGTTTGATTGTGATGAAATCTTTTGAATTTATATTTATCTTATATTTGATGCATAAAATAATAGGGATTATTGATTTACTTTGTCAAGCTTTGCAGCAAAAATCTCTTGACATCTTAAATGCAATGGATCTTGTATCACCTACTAAAGCATTGCTTCAAACTTTGAGAGATGCTGGATTTGATCTTCTCCCTGCAAATGTGCAATTTGTTTACACAAAATATGAGATTGACATACCACATATGAATGTTTCGTATAAAAAGGCTACAGGTCGTTCATGTCAACAACAAGGTTCGGTGACAGTTTACCAGCATTATCATTATGATATATTTAACTCAATAATAGATTTTCAGTTGAAAGAATTAAATTCTAGATTCAGTGATGAGACGGTGGAACTCCTTGTACTTAGCTCTGCTTTAGAACCTAAAGACAACTTTAAATCATTTAAAGTTGATGCTATTTACAAGCTTGCTGAGAAATTTTATCCTGAAGATTTCAATGAACAAGAGATGTATTATTTGAGATCTCAGCTAGGGCATTATCAGATTGATGTGATTCATCATGAGAGATTTTAGAATATGTCTACCATTTCTGAATTATGTCGAGGATTAGCTGAAACAAATAAGTTGCAGCACTATCATTTGATTGACAGGTTGATTCATCTTGTTTTGACTTTTCCTGTTTCCACTGCCACTACAGAACGGGTATTTTCAGCTATGAAACATGTTAAAACTGTGCTTCGCAATAAAATAGAAGAGGAGTTCTTAGTAGATTCTTGATGATTTACATTGAACGGGAGCTTGTTGAAGATATTGATTCGGATTCAATCATAAATAAATTTTATTCTACAAAACATCGAAGGGTGCAGCTTTGATAGTATAATTTATTTTTATTTTTATTTTGAATTTTATGTACTTTAAATTTTATTTTTTATATATTTTATGTTATGTATTTGAATTAAAACTTTATTGTTAACTTGACAAATTTATATATCCGAGTGAATGATTGATCTTAAAAAATAATTTATATATTTATATCATAGCCCAGGATAAGAAAAATTCCTGGCTCCGCCCCTGGTATCAACATCATTTAGGATATGTTAATGCAATCCAAACTACCACATCACAATATTCAAGCAATGCAACTTAATAATAACAAAATAGTGCATTGTGACCACTAACCTCCATATATTGTTGCTTTGGATGCAAATTGCATGAGTTGTGTGTATCATATCCTTGATATATAAAAGTTTGATTTGAAAATAATATTACAAAAATAAATAAAATGCATGTTGTAAATCATAACTGATGAGATTGCTTTGTATCTAACTCATCCTAGTAGAATGGCTACACATGAGTTGGATTTTCTCAAAAACAATTAAATCCACACCATCTGACATCAAAACATTTTAATGTATTATTTTTGTATAAATAAAATTAGATAAATCAAAACATTTAAAATAACTATATATGTAGAAGCATCAAACAACCCACAACTTATTTCTCTGTAGCCATGTATCCATGAAATGTTTGGCAATAAAGATATGCAAACATTGTTAACCCCCAACTATCAAAATCATCTTGTTATGGTAGAAATGTGACTAGCACAACATTACAGTTAGACTTGTAAATGAGGTACACTTTATCATACCTAACCATATCATACCTAAGCAACATCTCATTTGTGGCATCATCCAAAGGTAGGACCCTGAAATTCTCTTTCAATCATTTAAGCTTGATGTAATCTCTTTTAATAACGACTATGTCACGTATGCATCTTAATAAATATCACCATATCTCCTTCTTGTTATACACTTATTTTTTAGTCACAAAACAAACATTTATGAGCAACCTAAGTAGTAGAACAACACAGTGGAGCATGGGCACCATCTCCTCAACATGTAGATAGAACATATGGGTCTCATTACTCCATCTCTCGACCAATGCACCAAGCAATCATTAATCAAGTATGATATGTTGGAGGTGAGTGATCCTATAAAAATCGATAGCCATGATGAAATCAAGAATACATAGATGTAGAGGAATTAATATAATGGCAAAAATATATTTCTTTGATACCCTAAAAATCAATCAAATAACATAAATATTATATTATTATGATGTTAAATATGAATATGTTATAATATAACTATCACAAGTAAAATTAGATGTTCAACTTATATGTTTGCAAAATAATGTTGGTCTTACAAATATAAAATTGAACTATCCACAAGGCATATAATAAAATTACTCTTCACATTGTCCCTTTGGTGGAGGGAACCATCAATAAAACTTGTTAAGCAACTTCTCATACGTATCATTACTCATTATGTACTTATATGATATATTTGTTAAATGAGTTGTGAATATTTTAACAATAATGAAATAAAATAATAACAAACAACATTAATGTAAAACATAACATACATTGTTCAATCTTAAAAGTTTTTCTATTATGCCATCTCTCTCAATACATATGCAAGGTTTGTTTTGTGTATACCCCTCTTTTACATTTATATCATTATGCATACAAGCTAATCTTATTTAACATCTTCTACATCTTTATATAATTGGATGTGCTCTTAAGCTTAATATATTCATCTCGTATTTATTAGTTGGGTATAGGGTAAAACTAAGAAGCATATATATTTTGAAGCATATAAACACTATATAAAAGATTCATAAATTGTGCAAATTTAACTTATTATAAGATTCAACTTGCAATGAGATGTGAACATGGTTGTTAAAACATTTTCCATTTATCACTTGTTTCAATTTCTTTCATATATGTTAGTTGTTTGTCAGGTCTCTCTTAGACCACTAGGTTATGGGTGTTCATTTAAAAATTACATATTTTATGGTTAAATAGAGTTGTCATATGTGTTTTTTATTTATTTAAAGCTATTATGATTTCACAAAGTAGTTGTAAAAGCCACAATATACCATAAGATATGAAATCTTATGCCTTGAATCTTTGATGAACAAAATATTTATTTAACCTATAAAAGGTCAACTAGAATAGAGTAGAAATGGAAGATGCATGACCACCATTCATGATAAGATTAAAGAATTTTGATAAATTTATGACCATATTAACATAATTGTGGTCATTATCATATGGAAATGCTCATCTTTATTTTTGTTTAACTTTTAGCCATTCTTTTATTCATTTGTCATTCTTAATCATAATATCATACCAAGTATTAAATTTTTACTTTGATGGTTCATGACATATCATATTCAAGGTTTTCTTCAAACTCGAATCTTTAAATATAATATCAAAGTTACTCATAAAGTGGCATGAATAAAAACAATAAAATTCAAACAGCTCATGCCATATCTCTAATATGGTATTCTTATTTGCAATATGTATATCTAATAATATACATAGTGTGGTATTGCCAACTATAATGTTTTGACAAATACAAACTAAGAACCATATCTAATTGTAATTTATCTCTTCTTTGACCAAAGCAAAATATAGTGGAAATATTTCATTATTCGTGACAAAACCAACTTTAACCAATAACTTCCCATTATACTTTTCATATAAGTGAGCGCTATCAACACTTATCAATGGATAACAAGAACCCAAGGCCTTAATTAGAACTCCAAATTACCAAAACATTCTTTCAAATATTGTTCTATCATCATCAGCCTATTGTGATCCCATTGGATAATTATACCATAATTTGATTCTTAAAGTGCTAATAACACTTTAAATTGAATTTAAATGGAATCCTTATGCAAATAAAACAATCACTCGAGAACCTTTTGTTTAGCTACTCATGTCATGTAATATGAGACATTAAACTCGTTATTTTTGTATTGTTTCTTAGTTGGATGCAAAGTTCATACTTATGTCATCACTTGTAATTGGTAAAACTATATTAGCAATAAAATTTGAATCAAGATAATGAAGGTTTTCCATAACTAATAAATTGGTACATGTATGTGGACACATCAACTTTGAGATCTCAAATAAATTGAAATTCTTATGATTTCATTCATATAAATGATATTGATATTTTGGTTCATGCGTACATTATAATTGCACATAAATTGTGGTTGAATGTTGCACCTTGTGTTCTAATTAATGTGTTATGTGCCTTCTCTTCACTACATTAATTAATTCAGACTTGTTCTAAAAGATTTGTCTAACCTCTAATTGAACACTTATTCCTTAAAATTAGCATAGCATTTTTATCAACCCATTGGCATCCTCAAAATTAGAAATGGAAGGTTCTATGAATTGGTTTATTGGATTATCAAACTCTTCATCTTTATATGGGTCAACTAAACCCAAAGTAACATTACCATTATTTTCCTCATCACTTAGTTCAGAGTCATTATTAATGTATTAAAACATGACTATTCCTTAACTCACATTCCAAATCTTGTGTTTTCTTGGCTATTTTTTAAATCAAAGTGCTTGATTCTTTAACTTTAAAAATCCATGTAATAAGACATGTTAAGTTCATTGAGACTTTATTTCTTTTCACCTTATTTTTTAGTAAATCCTCTCTTCCACAACCTAGTGTTATTACCACTTGGATTCTTACACCACTTAAATTTACAATTAGTTATTTGGCATCACCATTAATTTCTTAATTTGAAATGGAAGTTCCTTAATGTGAAGTTTCATTACACTTAATCTCGCATGCGCCCTTACCTGCTACCTCTTCATATAAACCTCAACCCCACTCAAATTTCAGGTAGCCATTACCCAATTTTGACTTAATCACATTCTACTCATACTATAACTATTCAAGCAAAGAATAACATTTACAAACCTATTAGAAAATTAAATCTTTATACCTAACTCTTCAAATCCAATATTCTTGAACCAACCACAGTGACCCAAGCTCTCAAACATATTAAGTGGTGTTTGACCATGTTTAAAAAGTGTGATACTCTAGTTTGGAATGGAATATGGAAGCTAGTGTCACCTTATTCAAGTTATAATATCATTAGCAACATGTTAATTTTTATAACTGAATATAATTATGATGGTTATATTAATAAATTTAAAGATTGTTTGGTTATAGAAAGCTTTCATTTATATCCAAGAGTATATTACGATGACATTTTCAATCATGTTGTCAAACCAAACACGATTCATGTTGTTCTTAATCTAGTTGTGAGCCATAATTGGTCTTTAAGACAGCTTGATGTGAACAATATATTCCTATAGGACCATCTCTTATAGAATAGTTACATGACTCAACCCCCAGGTTTTGTTGATTAGGATAATTCATCTTATGCATGTATACTTAGAAAAACAATTTATAACCTTAAAAAAGCTTCTTAAGCCTAGTGTTATGAACTTCACACCTTTCTTATTCATTATGGTTTTAAGAATTCTCATATTGATACATCTCTATATTTACTCAGTATTGATGGACATATTAAGTATCACATGGTTTATGTTGATGACTTAATTCTCACTAATGACAATGTTGAGATGGTTAATAGCTTTGTGAAAATTCTTGATCATTAGTTTTCTATAAAGGATCTTAGATTGCTATCCTATTTCTTGGGTATGGAAGTTGTTACATACAAAGATGATATGTTATTTTCTCAAAAACATTACATCACAGACATTATATCTTACATACATGATAAATGTCAAATCAATTTTCACTCTAATACCACTTAGTCCTCCCCTCATTTTAAATTCTAGCTCGTTTTTATTTTATGCTACTAAGTATATAGATGTAGTTAGTAGTCTCCAGCACCTCTTAATCACAAGGCATGATATTGTCGTTATCGTTAACAAGCCTTCTCAATATAGGCATTGTCTAAAAACTAAACATTAGGCCACTTTCAA
Source organism: Populus alba (assembly GCF_005239225.2). Lineage (NCBI taxonomy): Eukaryota > Viridiplantae > Streptophyta > Magnoliopsida > Malpighiales > Salicaceae > Populus > Populus alba. Next base: position 14,495,937 of record NC_133302.1, on the reverse strand, counting down.
ACATTTCTTATGTTATTGGTGTGGTGTAATTGATTTTGGCTTGCAAATCTATCATGATTCACCTTTATGTATGCATTCATTTTTTTTATGTTGATTGGGCAAGTGACAAAGATGACTTTTCTTCTATAGGAGCTTATGTCATATAAAAGTAGCTCATTAATCCACTAAAGTTGTGTATCATTCATCTGTTAACATTGCTGCTAAACTAAATTTGGCCTATTATCTCTTAATTGATCTTGGTATTAAGTTTTCTTGTTGTCCAATGATATATTGTTGGAGCTAGTCAACTTTGTTCTAATCCAGTAATCCATTCACGAATGAAGCATTTTGTCATTGACTTTGATTTCATTGGAGATCAAGTCAAAAATGATGATCTTCGTGTTACTTATATGTCTTTTAAATATGAACTTGTAAATGTTTTTACTAGGTTATGTTTTGCGCTCGTTTCCTCAATCTCAAGATCAAGACTGGACTTTTCTCTCGACCTCCATCATAAGAAGCCATTATAAAGGACAATAATTTTTATTTTTCGGTTGTTTTTTTTAAGTTCCAGTTAACTTATCCTTCATTCAAGTTTTGTATTTTAGTTGAGATGTGATAGATTTTATATGTTTCTGAATTTAAATCAAACACAATGCCGCCTATATATAGGGGCAGCACATGAATACAAGTAGGGTGTGCAATCCTCACCAACATACAATTACCATTCAATTATCTTTGTTATGAAAGAGGTAATAAGCAATATCAAACATCATGATTTAGGGAATCCAAAATCACTTCAACTTTTACATTGCAGAATTTCCCCAGGAAAAAATCAATCTTCCCTGGACGTTTTTGTGCTCTGATAGCAGAATTGCACAAATAATATTTGGATCAATTACTTCAGCCTTGAAATCTGATTTGTGTTGGTTGAAATTGCTGTTAGTAGGTGCATTTTGTTCTGTTCTAGGATGAAACTTGCAATGTTTGGTTGGAGAAGGCAAAAGAACTGCTCAGGCTTGGTTTGTTCAGAAGCTGGATTCAAGCACCTCTCTTGTGATCACTGAAGATGCAGAATTAATGGTTTGCTTTGATGTTACAGACCAATGCGTGTAGGAATATTGTGGGTTCTCTCACACTATCATATACTGTGACCTTATATTAGATTAGACGAATGCTGGCTGATTTATGCATGCGATACAGTGTGGATGCTCGTGAAGCTGTTTTGAACCTGTAATTCTGGAACCCCTCAGTTATGTCTCATGTGAAAGTATCAGGATTCCACTCTTGTCAGCTAATTAATCCTTGGTTCAGCCTTTGTTCTATGGCACTTTTATCGTTAGCATTGAAACTTGAACATTCCTTGAAATCATTTATTCGCAGTTCCAGCATGCTGCACCTGTCTGAGACTTGGAACAAATACAACTAGAAGATCATGTGCATAATTGATAGAAGAACTAGCTCTAATTAAGACCATAATGGTGCAACCAAAATCATTAGTCTTTGTTAAGCTGGTCCGCTTAATTGTTACCCTTTTATGAGTATAAAAACTGTTGATCTTAATATTTTTGTCCCCAAATTTAGAGCAACTCCATTCACCCTTAATCAAGGAGAATCACAGATTTCCACAATCACAGACGCTGTGGGTCAATAAACCATCACCATATTCAACAGCTCCAGTTTTCTTTGATTGCGAGTGTCGAACTTCCAGGCTTAAAGGTTGGGTTTCGCCAATTGAAAAGTGGAAGTCTTCAGAGTTGACAACAAAAGATAACCGGACTACCTGAGCTTCAAAACTTCAGCTATTCACACAAGCTAACAGTAATATGTTTGATCTGCCAAGGGTATGGAGAGTGGTGTGGCTGCTCATGTTAAGCGACAAGAAATAATCTCAGTAATTGAAACAGTGAACGAGATAATTTCACAAGAATCTTAAGCTATGAAACCTGCCATACAATGAAATTTGGCAGGGTTTGAACTTCTGAACTGTAAAGCAGGCTCAACGGTAACCTATATGTACATCAGACTCATGAGTCTTTGTCCTTGGATAAACTCTGCGGGATTCTACTAATAACACTCTCATCCACTATCTTATAGTGATGTGATAATTTTCTATGGATTATCCCACAACATCTATCCACGCGTTCTTCATATCTGCTATACAAGGCAGGGATTGTAATGGATAAGATTGCTCCTGTTATCAATATCAGTGGTAAACATGTTAATATTTTGGTCCAAACAATATGAAGTATTCAAACAATTTCAAGGAGAGACCAGACAGGGGTAACATCCACATGCACGATAACAATTTTCAAGGAATGTCACAATGTTCAAGAACAGGCATATATATTGCAAGAAAAGCCTTCCACAAAAAAGAACTTTAGAGCAAAGGGAATAGGGCATCCAGGGTTTTAACTAAAGTGAAATAAATGATTTAACAAAAGAATCCACAGTTTCAAATATCAGTTTTTTGGAAACTAGCACAGCGCCCAAATTTGTTTTAGGGGAAATAGCATAGTAGAAAACTTATTTGAGAAAATAGTTAAGTTTATTGAGCTGCAGCAGCATCATTGGCACGATCAAATTAAATTTTATTGGTTGTGGCAGAGTCAATGCTGCAGCCTTCAAATTTGAAACAAATTGAAGGTTGTGGTAGCATTACTACTGCGGCTTTTAATTTTGAAAAAAAAAAAATCTGCCCCGGCCTTAAATAAATTTGGTTCATAAAAAAAAATGAAGATTTGAAAGGAACTGAAGTTAAATTTTCACTCTGCCCTTCCGTATGTTCAAATATTGGAATTAATATGCTGATGAATTTGTATAACCCAAGCATTTTGGACCTCCCATTAACATTAAAAAAAAAAAAAAAAAAATTGTTTCCCATGTTTAGAACAAGGCTATAATTTGCAATAGTTTACATCCAATATATTCACAGAGCAATGGTGAAGTTTGTAAGGGCTGCAGTTTCTTTCTTTTTTTCAAAATTAGTTTTCTGCTAATTTCCAATAAGTTCTATGTTCCAGCTCAACAAACTGTGTTATTTCCCTAAATAAGTTTTCTGCTGTGACATTTCCCCCAAAATCTTGGACACTATGTTGGCTTCCAAAAAAACTCTAAAAATCAAAAGCAGCACTTAACTAAGACTAACAACGCTGACACGCCATACATACCTATATAAGCCAAAGTGAAAAAAGAGAAGTAGCTACCAACAGTAGACAGGAGCCAGAGAAAGACCACCACCTATCAAATGAACAATTAAATTAGTTAGCGAGACGATAAACAAATAGAAGACATTGTAACTTCATTAAGATAGACTCTCAAGACTGTATTAAACCATCTAGAGATCCTACTGGATGCTGTAGACTGGCAACCTTTGCACGCTTCACTTATAAAAGTACAGAAGGTTGCCAATCAAATGTTCCTACCGTCTGCTCAAGGAAAAGAGCATTTAAAAGTATACTTGCAAGTCCCGACTAGTCTGTTTTCCCTGCCCCAAAACTCAACTCGCCCATTTCCCCTACCCAATTAAATCAAGCAGTATCGAATTAATTCTTCTGGAGAAAATTTAGTTAACTCATATTTTATATGCATTTTCTTGAATTACAAATTCAAACATACATATCCATCCATATACATATGTATATAGTGATTAAAAAATTTGAAATTCCTAAAAAATTTTGTTGTTCTAGAGTTTTAGTTTCCTTTAATACTGAATGCCTATAATTTACTACATAAACAATTACAACAAAGAAAAAATCAGAACCGCTTAATAAATCTTCAATTACACATAGTGGAACTCTTTTATCCTCTTTAAGCAAACCAATACTTACCTTGAAAAATAGAATCTACATCTTTGACCCTTTTCAAGATGATACATTGACCTTGAAAAGGACTCTAAACACTTTTCCAAAAGGAATATCATGAGCATAAGAAGCATGTTATTAAGTCAATCAACAATGACCTTGAAAAAGAGTCTAAAATCTTTGCCGAGAGTAATGTCATGAGCCATAAGAAGAACATTATTAATTTTCACACGAAATGATGCTGCAGCACTGTTAACCATTTCCTCTGACAAAACTAACTCTGGTAACGATTGAAGCTGTCTGCTAAAAAAAAGTGAAATTAGAAATGGTTTCGGAACTGAAACAATAAGGAGCCGCAAATGAAAAATGTAGATGGCATTAGGCATACTTGTTTATCATATCAGCTATGTTGGCACGGACAAACAGCAATACAATCAAGATCAGCAACACATCAGAACAAATTGTTAAGAATGGCAATCCAGACCGCTCAAATATGAACCATGATACAGTTGCAACCATAATGACACCAAAAGAAACATGCCACCACTTCCAAAGTAGTACATCAGCAGCTATAAAAGAAAGAGAACAAGAAATTAGTAGAACAACAACTGCAAACACTGAAAATGATGAAATGAAGTCATACACAGTAATAGCTGCAGCAATAATATCATATAATTTAGCATATATAATGACAAACAGTAACAAGTTTAGCCTTTAATTAGACATAAACCTTGATGGTGAGATAAACTAGCTCAAACCAGCAAGAACCAATTAGAAATAGACTAACTCAAGAAAACACACATCCCCAGTGCACAGCACTGATTACAAATACTTAGTTCAATAAAGTAAAATAAATAAAGTAAAAAAGGCTGAGGCCAAATACTGAAAATGCCTTAGCTTTACAAAGAATCAATTTGAAGTATAGCAGAGCCATTAAGAAACACCACAAGAGGAGGCCTATATTGTCTCATATCATTTCGAAGCTTAAAAGAGCCAAGCAAAGGTAGGTTTTAACATTCAACTTCAAGCCATAAACTAAATGGTGTAATCCCCAACATCCTTTGGTAAAACAATTTCTAATCATTTCAGTTAATTTAGTGGGGACACTTAACCCGAAATATTGTTTACACACTCATATGATTATAGATGATGGAGGGTAGCCCAACATGTTGTTCATTGATTAAGAAATTGGGCTCATCAAAGCCCTAGTTATTAGATTTTAATTACCTTTATTATTTGGACTTCAATTTATATGATTTTATTAGATTTTTATTACTTAGTGGGTTTTAAACCTAAATTTGATTCTAATTAGGGTTTTATTATTTATATGAAATTTTCTTGACATTACGTTTTAGTTTTTGTTGAATTGAATAAATTTGCAAAGTTGCAGATTTTCCCAATCCTATTCTTTCTTTTCTTTAGCTTTTTCTTCTCTTTCTTAGGCTTCTTCTTTTAACTTTTTATTTTCTTTCTTATTAGGCTTCAAATCTCTTTTGTCCTGTATCAACTTTGATATCAGAGCCGGGGTTTTTATTTTTCTTACAGTTAATCAATCTATTAGAGCTTGTGAAAATCCTCAAAATTCAACACAATATATAAAACCTAGAAATTGTGTAGGATCATCATCAACGGTTGATCTAGAGAGAAAAAATCATTTAATCTGTATGTTTACAGGTGAGATCTGGAAGAAAAAAAATCCAATGAAACACCCCTTTACACCCTAACCCTAGCTATTGTTCATCTTCCTCATCCTCCAGCCACCCTCACACACCAATTGTAACAGCCAGTCTTCAGCCTCAGCCACCATGCTGCTGGCCAACACAGACACCAGCCACACCACTTTCCCAGCACAACAACCCCTCATGGCAACACACCACCAAACAGTCACCCAATAGTTCGTCAAATCAGCAACCCTCCCCTCTTTTCATAACCAACACCGGAAAATCAACCTATCAGCCAGTCTCGCCCCAGCCACCACAGCAACATCAATTTGATTCAACATCACCATTGCCCAAAACACCCCACACATATCAGTTCCCAAAGTCACAAACAAAAACATTTCAGTCACCACCCATCTTAACCCCACAGCCTCCTATCATCAATAAACCCAGTACCAAGCCACCAAACGCATTGTCCAGCAGGTGCAAAACATCCACATCAATTGATCTCCCAACCGACAGCAGCCACCATTCATCCTTCCCAGCCAGATCAGCCAGCACACCAGACAAAATCAGCAGCCCACTGGCACGGTAGACCCCTTCACAGAAGCCACCAATTACTCCACAGCAGTTCCTAAATGCCAGATCATCAACAACGTCCTTCACTTCCTCAGCAAGTTTCACTCCACCAACCACTTTGGCTATCTTTTGCCAACTGTTTGGTGTCCTTGTCAAAAGGCTAGTGTCTTTTGAAACAGTTTGTTTTGTCCAAGTAGAGCATAAAGGGATTTGCAAATGCAAAAAAGAAGAAGAAGAAGAACACTCGGTGCCTAGATTTTAAGGGAAAAGGGCGTGATAAAGAATATCAAATTCTGTTTTTAATTTACTAACTAATTCCATAACATTTTTTTATGTTATTTTATTTTTTTTTTATTTTTCTTTCTTTAAGCTAATGTGTAGTTCATTGTAAGGGAAAAAAAGTTAAAAGTCGGGGAAAAAATAGTAAAAAAATAATACATTTGGAGGTCCATTACACTACATGGACAGTAGTGATCTAAGTGGTCTATCATCATCACCAAGCAATCTGGTTAGTAAATCACTTTACCTTTTGATACATTGAATTTTATTGTTCTAGTATTGCACTTTTTATTTAAATTATCATTGATAGTAACTTCTATGCCTAAAAAAACTCTAATTGCATCAACACTCTTATGTCATTGCTCACTTTATATTTTGTCATTAATCTTTTTAATTCATTGTGAAGCTTATCGAAACTACTGAAAAGTTGTGACTTTTATTTGATTAATCATTAACACTTAAGGGTCTAGCAATGCATGCTTAAAATTTTCTAGTGTTTTCTGTTCTTGATTAATCTCCACATTAAAAAAAGAATGGAGTTAGTTTTTTTTTATTATTGTAATTTCACTTATAAAAATCATTTGAGATCTCAATTCTATTTTTAAGTTAATGTTGCGTGCACTTGTGTCATAATCATCTAGTGCTTAAACTTAAATCTACACTTATCGTGGATCTAACCCTTAGTAATACTCTTAGGACCATTTGAAGGGAGTTACAAACCCAGATAACTAGCATGTTTAAAGATAAAGCACCCAAATACCAATAAATATCACAGGAATAGTCATTGCAGGCAAATTCACCTTGAGTGCCACCAATATGACTATCATTTGGGTTACTCTAAACACGATAACCTTGATGAGCGAGTCATAAGCCCTAACAAAATAGAAACCCCTACTTTTTACAGACATCATGACCCTTGAATATTTGATATATGGATTCGTGATATGGATCAATTATTTGAGTGGCACAAATTCTCTAAGATGATGTTGCTCATTGGTGAAATCCAACTTTATTGGGAGATGTTGAGGATTGTTTTATGAGGAGAGGTTAACCTCCCATAATTGATTGGACCAAAATGAAACAAAAACTATAGAAAAAATACCTACCCAGTGGAACAATATGAGGCAAAGGAACATGTTAATGAGTATATAGCACAATTTAATGATTACATGATGAGATGTGCAATAAGAGAAATAAAACTATGACTTTGTGTAGATTTTGTTAACGTTTGAATGAAGATTTTATAAAAAAAATCAGGCTCCTAGGTGCTTTCACTCTTGACCAAGCCTATATTGTAGTACAAGATTATAAGTTGCTTGCAAAGAGTCATTGAATAAAATGTCAAGACCCTCATCGTGCCCCTTTTAGATCTCAATTTATGAATGATGATTCTTTATTAGGTGCTTCATCCCGTAGACTTAATCCTAATAGTGCCCAAATTTATAGAGAAGATAAGGGGGGGAAAGTCATTACTGAAATGTCCATGATGAGTTCAAAGGTTCAGCGTGTTAACTATCAAGATTTCGGTCATATCTTCATCAATTGCACCTCTAAACTCTTAGTCATCCAAAAACATAAGGATACAAATGAAAAGAAAAATTATTGTGTGCAAGTATATGAAATCAATCCTGCGGATTTTAGTAACCTGGATGAAGAGGATGTACAAGACAAGGGAATTAACACTATGAGTCCAATTGAGTTTGATAATGAGGTTAATAAAGAATATAATAATTCTGTTTTAGTGGTAGAGGAAGAAGGTTTAGAAAACTATTTAGTGGAATTGCCCGAAGAAGTAAATATAGTCTTAGAAAAGTCGCATGATATCAGTCCTCTTAAACCACCTGATTCCCCACTCACCATGCTTGACGTCCAGCGCATCAAAAGTTTAGAGCAACATGCTCCTCACTCTCTCATGCTTGACATCCAGTGCATCATAGGTTTAGAGCAACGTGTTGAGTTCTCTGATCCTTACCCCTGATACGTGATGAGAAAGATGAAGATAATCATAATTTATTAGGTTGTGTCCAAACTATATCAACTACAGCTTCAAATAGTGTTTGTTCCACTCATCACCCTCAGTCATATAATGTTTAGAGTTACGAGCCTGGAAAGCTTGTAGATCTTCTTCCTATGTCTCCTCACTCTAGAATGTCTGATTCAACCGAGTCTTTCACATGTAGAGTTTATAATTTGCATATTATTATAAAGCAAATTCAAGCAAGTAATGAACAATACAAATTTCAAGTTGATTTACATATGTATCATGATGCATTTAATATTGAAGATTATTTCATGATAAGATTAAACTTGAACAGTGTCTTTTGAAAACCAGTCATAAATTGCAAGTGAGTACTGTTACACCAATTAAAGTGTTGCAAATGATTGAATCAAATAGTTATTGTCATTAAACTTTGATATTAGCTCTATTTTTTACATGAAAGACCTTGTTATATATAAAACACAATAGTTTATCCCTGATGATCCTTTTGAAAATCCCACCCCGGCTAAATGACTAGATTCAGACTATACTTGGATTATCATAGAGACATCACAGCAGCAACAGCTTGATCATGATCTTTGGGAGTATTATTGAAGCCACCTTGAACTACACCCGACGGGGTCGAGTTTTTCCAACCCCTAGAGAGTTGGTGGGGATATTGGACCCGAAACACTGTTTACGCACTCATATGATCATAGACGATGGAAGATAGCCTAACTCATTGTTCTTTGGTTGAGTATTAGATTTTATTTATCTTTATTATTGGACTTCAGTTTATGTGATTTTATTAGAATTTTATTAGTTAATGGGATTTAAACCCAAATTTGATTTTGAATAGGAATTTATTATTTATATATAATTTTCTTGACATTACGTTTTAGTTTGTAATGAATTGAATAAAATCTACAAAGTTACAGACTTTTTCAAACCTATTCTTAATTTTTTTTCAGCATTTTCTTCTCTTTCTTCAACTTCTTCTTCTTCTTAGCTTTTTATTTTCTTTCTTATTAGGCTTCAAATCTCTTCTGTCCCACATCATAATTTAGAGGTAATCTTTAAACAAAACAAAACAAAAATTGTTTATAATAATTCGTAACAAAATAAATGGTCTTCAGTCTACATTTCGATAATAACAATTCTCCAAGGTATATCCACAGCTTAGTCATTTAATTCAAGAAAAGCATGCAAACTAAAATTTACTCATTATTTTTCTTCAATTCAAGTCCCACTCATTCATTTCCCTGATAATTTCTTGAGCTAGTTATCATCAATTTTCTCAATCTTCAGAAATCTAAACAGCATAAATTTTGTCATTATACATTCTATAAATGCTAAAACCTAAATCCCATTCACCACCGTTCTAGTTTTCGTCTGTCAGATTCTTCTATCTAAACCTCACCGGCCAACAATAAGAATAAAACAATTAAGGTAAAACCATTATCTTGTTAACCAAAGACCAAAACCCAAAAAAAAAAAAAAAAAAACTTTAGTTTTCTTCATTTTTAGTATCCCTCCCAGTACATCCATCCATTCAAGAAAACCCAATTGAAATCTTGCAATCAAAGAAAGGATCAAAGTCGAGTAAAAAACCTTTGCCACCACCCATAAGCTGGTGAAGCGAGTCTTGGCGATCAAACAATCGATACCCACAAGATATTGCTATCGGAGAAGAAGCATCGGACGAAGTTGAAGCTGTGGCGTCATTTCTTGAGTCTCCTCCTCCATTACCACTGACCGTGTCTATAACGTCACTTGAATTATCCATTGTTTCAATCTCTGAAGAAAAAATAGGTCAAATGAAATCCCCATTCCAATTGGTAGTGATCAAAGAGCTTCTGCAACAAAATTTTTAAGAACCCAAAAAGGGCTTACCTTTGTTATTAAAGAAAAGAGGTCCGTCCCCTCGTCCCTGGACCTGGATGGATCTGACACTGTCTGTCAGTAGAAGGAAAGAAAAAGGGTCCTTTATTACAAGGAAGAAACCTCCTTCCTTGTTCCTTCCCTCATTTCATTATTGTCCTTTTTGTTTTAACTTTTGTTTCTTTTGGTACTTTATGTTTTGAAAATTGTTTATGGGATTGAAGCAGGCAGACGACATTGGATTTGTATGAAAGTCAAAGCAGGTGGAGATATATTATTCTTTTTTTCTTTTCTTTCTCTAAAATGCATATATTTTAGGTCTCTTTCC
>NC_133302.1:13547920-13584952 GCF_005239225.2 Populus alba | reverse complement strand
CTTGTATACTTTTAATGTATAGTTAATAGGATCTTTTACTTATCCTATACTTAAATCTTTTGTAAACTTATGTTTTTAGTTTTCATGTTACTATAGACGAATTACTTCTGGTTCATATTGTGGAATTGAATTTGTGTGAAAATATTGAGGAATATTGATGTTGATATAGTATAAGGTCCAGGATGGTTAAACTAATATGGTGGTGGAGTTAGTTGTGTCGTATAAGAAGTGGTCGATAACTTGGTATGGTCTAGGTATAAGAGAAATTCAACTGAAATTTTGGTAAAATAAATAACATGACCATTTGTATATAAAAAAAATTGACCCTAATTTCATTGTATATGTATCATGTATGGATCCAATTGTGCTACAAATTAGAATGTTACATGCATGTACTGAAAATTCCCCTTTTCTTGTAGGATAAATTCATATTTTGGTAGCTAACCTTGAATTCAAGAAGTTATGGTTTCTACCAGGGTCAACCAATATTATAACAATATAACTGTTAATTTTTCTAAAAAAGCGCATGGTCTGTGGTGCTGCATTTCTTAAAATAACATAAAAACTAATTTCAAGAATGTCCTCTTTCTATTCTATATTACTCATATCCAACGATTCATCAATGGAAGGAAAGATTTCTTCTCTAAAAAATAACTTCTTATAAAGATGGCAAGAGAAATGTTTTCATCATAATTGAAGCATAATCCACGTGTCCTTCTTTCTTGTGACTTTGTTGGGCTCAATCTGATAGGGTCTTTCAAGGTTCCATGTACCCTCCCTCTTTCTGGTCATACAAACGAGACTCATAAAGTCGTGTAAGACCAATAGCAGCAAATAAGAAAATTGGATTTCATGCTTGCACATAGACTCGTATTGCTTCCTTTAATCCATATACAAACATCCAAACTTGTTGTTCTTCAAATAAATGGCCTGCTCGATGCAACAAACAAATGATCAAACTCCATTTGGTAATCATGGATGCTTTATATTTGCTTAAGCTTGGTGAGATCCAGAAAAACTTTTTGGTATTTTAAAGGTTAATAACATAAATGTAACTCGTACTTGAAAACCTCCTAATTGACACCTTCCAATCAATGTTTGAAATGTTGATATCATAATTAGACATTACTATGAAAGTGGTAACCATACATGAAAAGTTTCTCTATCTCTTTTGTGTGCTGAAACTCAAAAAATTACTCCACTTGATAGATCCACCTGGCTAGATCTTTCATGCCATCATATTGTGGAAAGTCCAACTTTGTGGTTTTAGACGTGAGGGAGCCTCCTTCCATGTGGCTATGACAATACTCATGAGAAGACCCGACATCATCATCACGTCCTCTACCATGCATAGAGGAAACATGCTCTTTATATGCTTTAAGAGGTTTTCTTCACTAGCCTTCATTACTTGTCATAATTCCTTTTGACCCGCAACTAAGGAGCCTAATTTGTTATTCATTTTCTTGATTCGGTGGTCAGATATGTTAAGCTCTAATACCAAGTTTACTATCAATACCATCAATCAAGGTTTCTTACATCAATCTTTTTTTTTTTCTTTTTCTAAAAGTCAAGAAGATCAATGTGCCAATAAATTCAATAAAGAGTTACAAACACAAATCAAAGACTAAGTCAAAAAGTTGAAGATGATTATAAACCAAGATATATTATCTCACAACATATGTTATAAACCATTTGGGTTTAAAAACTTTATTTTTTATAACCAATTCTTTATTAAATTAAACTCTAATAAAAAATAGACATGCCCAAGAAATATATTGAATAAAATATTATTAAAAAAATCACAATTTTTTTAATTTAGTTATTTTAATCAATCTCAATTAAAATTGAATGCCTAGTAGTTTAGACTTCCAACAAATATTATCAGGCACCTAGGTTTGGGTGGCCCAACACGTCTGACTCATTAAAAAAAATGGTCATGTGCAAGGTCCTATAAGGGTAGGTCTACACACACCAAAAACATTTTTTTTTTTATCATTAGAATGTAGTCATTTGATGACTTTTATCTCCATATTTTTTGATGACTTTCTTTTCCATCCCCAAACATATAAACCAAAAAAATAAACAAAATAGAGTTTTAGACCAAATCAAAAAAGTTTCAAACTATAGGAAGAAAGACAAAATTTTCCAAACTCTTAAGGAAAAAAAAATGCCAAAAGGTACTGGACAATGGATTTATAATAAATAATTATTTTCCTCATTCTCAAATTTGGTCTCAAAATTTCATTTTTTCATAGTCACTAAAATCTAAATTGAGCATCTATTTAATGTCAAATTTTTACCACGATAACCATATAAAAAAATCAAAATATAAATTATAAAATCTAATTCCAAGATAACACAAAACTTAAAAAGAAAAAAGCTTGATCAACAGAGTTAAGAAAATGATGAAAAAAAAAAATTATTACAATCCAAAGCAAATCAGCTCACATTATACAATGCCTTCTATAGTAAAAATCCATCACCTTTTAAATTTCTTTCTTCTTTAGTAAGACTATTTTTACGAGCTCACCTCATAGTTTAACTTTTAAGTTTCTTTAGTAATCTAATGAACTTAAGAAATAAGTACATTAATAATTACAAAAAACTAATGGGTATGGTATTTTCACTGTTTTCTAAGAGAAAAAACACTGTGGATTATAAAAAGTGTTCCACAATGTTTTCTCTTGTTTTTTGGTCTTTGGATTTTTTCATTTTAGTCCCTTGATTTATTTTCCACCTTGGTCGACCATATGACAATGTTATTTGTCATTGCTGTCATTTAATTTTTCTTTTAATTTAATTATTCTCATCACTTTTTTCATGCCAAATAAACCTTTAACTATCTTTTTTTTCCCATAAAATTTCTCTATGAACCTTAAAATTTACAAATTAGGGATTTCTTTCTCCCTAACCCAAAAGACAATTGAGAGTGAAATAAATAGAGGATTTGCCCTTTACCTTTGATACTTGAACCCAATTTCATGCTTTGTTGTCAATTGCATCACAATTATTTCTCCCTCTCTTCAAAATCACCACTTTCTCTGAATTGTTTTCCACACTAGTAGTTACCTTAAAACACACACCCATGACCAAGTTTAGAGAGAATAACAAGGGTTTTTGAAAGAAAATGCAGTGAAAAAAAATCAAACTTTTCTTCTCCATGGATGGTAGCAATTTTATAAAGGAGGATGAGGAAGCTTTCTTACTTTATTTACAAAAAATTCCATTGCATTTAATACATGTGTTGTTTTATATAAACTACCCGGTCATCGATACTTTTACATACAACTTTATTATCCAATTCCATCAATATTTTTAAACTAATTTCCTAGGAAGTTTTTATCTCTAATCATAATAAATTTTTTTTAGAACTTTCATCATTTTCAGTTATAAGTTATGCGATTATACATAAGGATTAAACTGGCAATTAACATCATTTGCTTGTAAAATCATAAATTAATTTATTTGGTTTTTTGTTCTATTTCTGTAAATATTTTTCACTCAATTCACATAAACTCTTTCTTTAAAATAATTATTTTACATGATTGGAGAGTTTACACAATTTTATACTAGCTACCATTTTGTGTACCAATTTATTATTTTATTTCATACGGATCTAAGTAAATGCACTAGGGATTTCTCATCCTAGTCTTAATAATCTTTCCTTCCAAATTTATCATTTTTCAATTGAAAATTAAACTATTTAGCACTAGTTCACCAATTTTAGGTTGAGGGTTTACACTCACTGTAATAGTTTTTTATTTGATGTTCAGATAGGAAGACATAATAGTTATAAATACTGGAGAAGATATGCAATGGCTTTGAAAATAAAAAAGGAATGTTTTTTTTAAGCAATTTTATATAAGAGTGTTCAAAAAAGCCCAAGTTGCCTTCCATGGCCACTAAGAAACCGTTTGGGAACGCGGTTTCAACCGCATTCCCAAAAAATTCTCTTTTTTTTTGTTTAAAATTTAATATGGTTTGTATGTTTTAGATCATTTTGATGTGTTGATGTCAAAAATAATTTTAAAAAAAATGAAAAAAAAATCATTGGCATGCATTTCGGTACAAAAAATTATTTGAAAAGCAACTACTACCACACTGCCAAATATACTCTAAATCCTTTAAAAAGGCTTAATACTACAAATAGTAATAGTGTATTTAATGCTGTTATCTTCGTCTTGAGATCTCACACATTCTTCTCTATAACATCATTTCTTACAAGTTACTTTCCAATAGAGTTTTGTTGTTTAAATTGGTATTCAATTTAATTAGATTGAAAGTTTTTCTCTCGAAAGAATAATGAATAAATAAATAAATAAATGCATAAAGAATTATACCCTTAAAATCATATTTTTAAAACTCGGCTTAGAAGGTCAACCCAAGTTGACCTTAAAAAAATTAGTATTATTTAGAAAAACAACTCCGTCATACAATCACCACCCACAAGTCTACACAGTCAAACTCTTTATATATATATATATATATATATATATATATAATCTCTCTCATTAAGAAGAAGAAAATTATCATCTTCTTAGCAATGAAAGAAAGCATATGCTTCAAATTTAGATGGAATCTCTTTTGCGGCTTCATGAATGTTGTTGCCTTTAAAGCTTTAATCTTTCACCAACTTAGCCAAATTCTATTCCCGGGTATCTTAGTATCTTTTATTTCTATCTTGTTTTCTCTTCCTTTAATTTAATTGAGTATCAAAAGTTTTGACAAATAACATTGGTATTGAAAACCTAATTCAATTTCTGATTAAATAAGTCAAGCTTATGGGCTCTCCAATCTCCATTCATTTGTAAAGTTTCAAGCTTTGGTGAGTGGTGTTTTCAATCCTATACATATTCTTCATTGATGCTATCAAATTTCTCTTTTTTACTTGTTTTTTGTTTTGTTTTTGACAACTTTCATTGTTTTGCTCTATTCTTATCTGATATGAGAATTGAGATTTATTCCTTAAGCTATTTTCTCTTGAAATAAGTTAATGCTCTAGTTTTGAACGAATCAGTTTGGGTCAATTCCTTAACCCATTTTCTCTTTAATTTAGATTGGTTCAAGTTTCAGGTTAAATTGTTGGGCCGAGTTTTAAAATTATATTTAAGACATCGATAAAAAATATTGGTCCAAGTCATAATGTAAAGAATATCATAGAAAATAGGGTTACATTGAAGACAATTTATATTTTACCATTTTTTTTGAAATAAAAAAAATATAATTGAAACAAATTTTTACATTTTTTAAGTTGGAAAAATGTTCTGATTTTTTTTTTTAAATGAACATTTTTTTTTTATTTTGTATTGGAGAAGAAAAACTGAAAAAAAAAGAAGAAAAAAAAAGAAAAAGAAAAAGAAAAAGAAAAAGGAAAATCTATTTATTTTTTTTACTAAACAGAGCCATGTTTTCCTGATCACTTTTAATATTAGTTTAATTTTTATGGGTGTTCATATTTATTTATTTTTGTGAAAAGACATTTTTTTTTCAAACGAGACGCTAGCTATTTCAGAACCATGTTGTCACCGTTCGAAGAACATCATTTTCCCAACAAATTTGTTACTCTTATTCTAACAAAGAATCATGGTTTTCTTCTTTAGAATCAAGAGAAGGTGAAATTTGGTCTCCATGGCGAGCAGCTAATTTCAAAATTTACCAGAAAGATCGCTTAAGCTGCACGTACTAGCTAGCTACAACAAGTTTGGTGTAGAGTATAAATCAAGTAACAAAAGAAAAGCAAAAGATAGGGTTTTACGAAAATGGTATCTTGATGCATAAGAGTGGCCAGTAAGGTTCGAATTAAGCCACCGTGAACTGGAAGGTAACAGGTTTCCGGTTGTTTTGAGTGAGACTGGGACAAAAACAGCAGTTCTACCTAATTTGTCTGATTGGATGTCCAAAACAACAACGTGTGTTGGATCTGTTAATTTCTCTTCCTCTCTTGATTTTTCTCTACGCCCTACCAAACTAAACTCGTAAGTGCAGCTTAATTAACAGCTTCCTGTATAGTGGCTTGATGACAAAGCCATCACTACGGGCCATTATAACAAACCACTTCCAGCTTGTAGGGCTGTCCTTCATCAACCACCCTATTTTGTTTCTCTCACTCCTCCTCGCCCTCAGTTCCTATATTTTTGTTTCTTAGCTTGTTCATGTCGAAATGAGAGACAGAATGGAAAGGCTTGTTCTTCTTCCTTTCACCATTGGTTGCGTCTCTGAGTCAAGTGTGGCCATAGGCGTGCACCAAGCTAAAAGAGCAAAGACAGACACTAACTTATCTGCATCAAGTCTCTCTCTCTCTCTCTCTCTCACACACACACGCACCCACAAGATTGCTTTTACCTTTCTTTTCTTTTCTTTTGTTCTTTCGTATCTCTGCAAACTTGAATATTTGATTTATGTTTCTTTGTCCTTGAGAAGGAACACAAGAAGAAGACGAGGAAAGCTCATCAAGCACAGAAAGTACGAAAAATTCGTTGAAGTTGCTTGCTCCTTCAAAGCCTAACGTATCCACTGGGTTTAATAAGCTAGTCAAGGGTTTGAAGACCTTTCCTCAGTTATTTGGTAAGTGTTTCAGCTCATTCCTTTCGTTTTTAAAACAAAGAAACTAGGATACCTGCACAATAATTAATTAACGTATACGTGTGTCCTTGCTTGCTCGAAGCCAATTGATAAAATGACCTTTTTTCTCAATTATATGGTTATTCATCACACTTGCATGTGGATACGCGCACACGCAGAGTCTTGTTTTCTAGTTATTAATGGTCTTCATCTTTTCTAGCGTACAAAGAAGAGATGGAAGAATTGGAAGTGGAAATGGAAATTGGGCTGCCAACAAATGTTAAGCATGTGACACACATAGGGTGGGATGACTCACCAAATACTAACCCCGTTCAGGGCTGGGACAACCTCATTTCCACCGATTTACTTTCCCTTCAATCTGCAACTTCGAAGCAGTTCGAGCTTGCCATAGCAGCAGGACAGGCTAATTCACCTCTTGTTAGGGCTTCCTCTGCTTAATCCAAACATGACTATAGAGATGACAGTGGATATATATTGTTGACCAATTGTGATGTTGGTTGTGGATATATATATACATGTATGTATATGTAAATGGAATTGCAACTTTAAGTGAATGAGTGAAGCTTTACTGCCAACAGCATGATGAGGAACAATCCATGGATAGAATTGAACTTAATTCTATTTAATTCATTTGATGTATAATTCAATATTTTTCATGTTTGTAACAGGATTCACACAAGTTTTTAATTTAAAATAAATTAATTATGCCTAATGTTTTACCTTTATTGCCTGTTAGATACTAGTAAAACAGTCCAAATCTACAAGGGTGCATTCAAGAAGTGGGTAGCGGGGGTAGTTGCCTAGATGACACACCAAAACCTATATAAAAGAATATTATATTTTGCCTTTATTAACATAAATATTTCTATTTAAGTACAATAACTATCTTATGATCAAGTAAGATGTAAGTTTTATAATAACAATAATGAGAAACTTTATTACAATTCAAATTAATTATAAAGGGTTGTGTGTGTGTGTGTATGAGAGAGAGAGAGAGAGAGAGAGGTGTGTGTGTTGTGTGTGTGTGTGTGAGAGAGAGTGAGAGAGAGAGAGAGAGAGAGAGAGATTTTATGAGTTTTTAACATTGTTGACATATGATTGTGAATTTTGAAAATAAAGGAAACAAACAAAAGAAAAAACAAAATGAAATAAAAAATAAAAGATAAAGATAAAAGAAAGGAGAAAAGCTCAACTTATCGATCATAAACCA
Organism: Populus alba; assembly: GCF_005239225.2. Lineage (NCBI taxonomy): Eukaryota > Viridiplantae > Streptophyta > Magnoliopsida > Malpighiales > Salicaceae > Populus > Populus alba. The sequence goes on along the minus strand of NC_133302.1, from coordinate 13,577,160 downwards.
AGTGAGTGTGCATTAATTCAAATCTCAAATCCAAATTAAGCCCATAATATCAAATTTGGCTTAATCCTAAAATTGGTAAAGCTATCCAAAACCAAGAATGCGAAGATGACCAAAAATCTACAATTTTCATAACAAATGATGGTTGGCAAAAATCCAACCTTTAGATTAAAAGTATATAGGGTGTGGTTATTCACTTTTGATCTCACAAAAAATAAAGAAAACAATAGAAAAAAAATAAAAAATACAAGAAAGTATACATGAAGAGTGATTTTGGTTTAGAGTGTGTTTGGTATTGCGGTAGCGGTTGCGGTTGTGGTTTAAAAAAAGTTGTTTTATAAAAAGTACTTTTAATTGAGGTTGGTTTGAAAAAATAGGTGTTTGGTTAAAACTGTGGTTGAAATTGAGATTTAAAAAAAAGTAGTTTTAATGTGTTTGGTTAAGAATGCTTTTGAAATTGAGGTTATAAAATAATTTTAAAAAATATATATTAATATTAATGGTTTTTAATTTAAATATTATGGATTTAACTATTGCTATTACATCATGAAATAAATGACACTTTATATATAAAAAAATTATTTTTAATAAAAACTATCTACAATTTCATTACGTACAAAATTCATCCGACAAGAACTACAAAATTAGGTAAAATATTATCAAGAATAAAATTAAGATTACATTACGAGTAAATTTAATTCACCTTAAACTAATTAAAAAAAAATAAAAAAAATTATTGTTCACGTGAACATTACAAGTGAAATTAATTACTTACATAGGTGTAATAAAAAAAAAAAAAAAAAAGTGTTCTGCGAACAGTGGAGGCATGCTCCACTGTTCACTGAACAGTGGATGCATGCCTTCACTGTAATAAATAAATATATTAAAAAAAAAAAAAAACTGTTTTGTGAACAGTGGATCGTGATCCACTGTTCACAACAGTAGCATAACTTTGGACGCGCAAAAAGCAGGCAGGAGCTGCTTCTTCTTTTCTCGCGTTTTAAACGCATCTGCACGTGGGACCCAGTGAATAGTAATATGCGTTTATTAATTACCAAACGGTTTATTGTTTGAAATCGCAGGAAACGTGGAAGCCACCACGTTACCAAACGGGCTCGAAGAAAGCCTAAAAGATTGTTTAAGTTGGTAATTAGGACCAAAATAACAAGTGGAAAAATTAGATGACCAAAATATATAAGATTTGTAAAATTAGCAACACAATTCTAATTAACAAAGGACTCCATTAGTGAAAATAGTTTTATTTAAGGTAAAGAAATATAAATTTGTATAGGTATGTATCTCATATGGGTGCGAGGCATCGGGGAGTTGCCACCTAGTTGTTTGTTTCAGGGTCACTAGGAAACCCGAGTATACTAATTTTATCAGAGATTCTAATGGTAAGAGACTTGTTGTGGTTAGTAATTAGTAACCCTAGCGCACATTACCTGAGGTAAACTGCATTTTGTGGTTTTGAATGTGAGTTAAAGGTTTTAATGGGTTTCTAACCAATAGTCTATCTATTGGCTTAGGATTAAAATTTATTCAAGTGAATAAAACTGATGCTTAGAATTTATTATGAGCTCATGGATCCAAATAAATTCTAAAAAAAAGTTTTTTTTTTCTGTAACTTGAATATTGTGGTAAAAAAAAAATACTCTCAATTAAAATTGAATAATATTTAGAATAACTCTGAGAATTTTTTGGTCAATTCCTGATATTTAAATATCAGCCTTACTTGTAGGTCCAACATTTATATCAAAATATTAACCATTAATTCTCATGAATTAAAATTTTATTAAATATTGAAATATTGATCAAATTCTCATGGATCCAATAAACTGATTATTAAATCTAAAATGCTTGCTAAAAAATAAAAGCATACCACGTATTTTATTTTTTCTTAAAAAATATGATTTTTCTAATTTCTTTTATGCTTAGATATATGTAACATACAAGAAGATATTTTTTTTATATTTTTTGTAAGACCATATTTGGCAAAACAAAACAAAATTTTCTTGAAGTGAAGACTACCCAAAACAAACATAAAGGGTGCTTGCCATACACACCTTTAAACTAAATAAACCTTGAAAACCAACAAACTAAACAAAGTCTAAAGACTAACCTAGTTTTAACCCGACCAAGTCAACCCAACTAGGTTGACCCAAAAACAAACCAAAACAGATTAACCTTAACAAAAATATAAAAACTTAAAAATCTTAAAAAAGAAAAAGAGGATCAAACACTTGTAAAACAAAAAACATGAAGAACATTCATTAAGGATCCAGCAATCACAACTCTTAAACAAACTAGATCTCGAATAATAAAAGGCAGGGTTTTGTTTGCAATCATACATAGAACAAGAATTAAGGATTCATTCGCTTCAATTATCATTAAATCAACATGATTTTGTCAAATAGAGTTTCAATCTAAAACAAAACTTTAAGATTAAAACACTTAAAACGTGTTATTGATGAAAAAAAAAACCTAGATTATTTGCTAACAATGTCGTCTAAAAGTAATCCAAAACACCAAGCTATAGCAATATTTATGGGAAGAAGATGAAGAACAAAAACTATATTCATTAAGAAAAGATGAACTACTGCCAAACTCAAATATACATATTTAAGGCTGCTAAACACACTGTTCTTAACCTTAACGAATCACATTATCATAGACAAATGTATTTGAGTTAAAAACACCATTAAGTAACACCAAATCATTAAGAACATGTATATGATCTAAAGTTCAAAACTACCAAATCATCACACCTTTCTTTTCCATTAAATTTGAATCCAAAACTGGCCTTTATAACTTATTTTGATTGTTGTCCCTGGGTGTCGTGATATCATGGGCAACGATGAGCTTTATCATGTCTCCTAAGGAAGTATGTGTTTGTGTTAGGAATGGTTTAATCATAAAATTAATATTCGTTAGATCCCGGGCTTCACCCCTCATTACTTGTTCGACAACGAAGACTTTATCGGTGCTAGCAAAGATCTATTTGATTTGGAAGTTCTTTTCTTTGCGGCCTGAATGAAACCCCACAAGATCTGAGGCCTTCTCGATATCAACTGTCAATGACAATGAATCCCCACTTCCCTTTTCGATTTTCATTTTTAGAGTCAAAGATTCATTTACAGTCTGAAACCCTCGACATCGTCACCTAGTATTATGGTTATTAGGAACCTATGATTTGCAAGAGTTTAAGTAAGGGATTGGTTGTTATTTGATTATTTTTCTAGGTTAAGTTTCTATTCGTTGGTCTCTTCTAAGGTTCAAGGTATATCTATCTTCGTAAGAGAGTCTCTACTTTATTGGGTTAAATCCTAACCATTCTAAAGTTAAAATTTAGCATCGCATTTATTTTTGTACCTTGTATCTTTAATACCAGAGGGTGTACTCTATTATGTAGTTTTACACCCCACAGATATTAAAGTTTATATCTAGACACTAACAAAAAGGATTGGTAAAAGGATTATTGATGTTTTGGCCAAATCCTAATGGATAATCATAAATTGATTATAGTATCCATTTTGTGATTTAAAACATGAGAAATATTGCAATTTTTCTCTTTTTAAGAAAATATACTTGGAAAATTTTAGGATTTAGTCATATGCATGAAAACAAAATATTTTTTGTTTCTTTTTTTTTTAAAAGGAAATTAATTTAAAAGTTTTGATATCTTTTTTGAAATTTTTTGAATTTTTTAGAAATATTTAAGAGAAAACCGGGTTTTTTAATATTTGATTTGTATCTTACTATGTAAAAATACAACCTAATATTAAGTAAAATGGGTTGGGCTAGCCCAACTAACCAGGTCTGATCTCAACCCAACAAATCTCTTTTTTTCTTTTCTTTATTTAGGGCTAGACTGGACTAAAACAGGTTAGGCCTAGGCCCGCATGGTTGTTGGTCTAGCCCAACAACCATGCTAATTAATTATGCTGATTCTTGTTTTGCATGCAGTAACCTGGTTGCAGTGATGGAGGGGGGCTGCCTGACGCCGAAGTGCCTAGCTGGAGGTCTAGGTGGTCGTGACAAGGATGGGCTAACGTGAGGATGGTGGCTAAGGCTGTGGCAGAGATGGTGATCGGTGCTAGCCGTTGGTGGAGGAAAAATAAGAGTTTAGAAAGGAAAGAGAGAGTTGGTGCAACCACCATGTGAGGTAGGCGAGCGACTGCTTATGGTGAAGAGGTTGGTGGTCAATGTAGTAATGACAGTTGTAATAGCTAGTGGCAATAGTGGAGAGAGAAAGAGGAGAAAAATTCATGGTGGCAGTAAAAATAAGAGTGAAAGCTGATTTTTGGAGATTTTTTTACCTGATTTTCTTCATACTTAGGCCATGAAATCCACCCCTCTTTATAGGAGGTGGAAGAGGGAAGTTTTGTCTTTAATGGTGCCAACCCTTGGCTCTTGGTTTGGCTGGGAAGGATCCCAACCGTTGGTTCAAAGTAGGCACCATGAATTGTCGAATTTGTCAATTGAAGGCTACCTAAGTTAGCTACTTTAGGTCAGCGTTGCAGCCACCATGGTGTTAATCAACCTGAACAGAAATATAGGGTTGTAGATTAATGTCAAGTGATTATTTGCGTGCATGTTTTGTCAAATTTGGTGAAGATTAAAGGCATTAAATGCATCTGCAAAATAATCTCTCTGAGCTATCATTTCAGAGGAAAAAAAAAAGGGAAAAGATGAACAATAACCAAAACGATGCTATTTTGGTAAATTTCACTTTAGTCTTTTAATTTCTAATTTGTCTTAATTAACCCTTGAGTGGCTTTAAACTTTTAATTCTATGCAATTTTGCCCTGGGAGAACTTCAATACCAGCCCCGTATTTGCGAGTCATTTTCAATTTGATCCTTGGTCTCAGATTTATGCAATTTTACCCCTAATTGATAATTAAACTTTCAAGTTTTTCAATATCACCTCCGATTTCAATCAATTGCCTTGATAGTTCGGTGCCTTTTATAGATTGGTCATTGGCTATGAAATGTTTCAATTTGACCCCTAATTTACTCCAAAACTTTGATTTTCTAGCAATTTTGCCCTTGATTCAATCAATTGACTTGGTACAAATTAAATTTGGTCTTCTAAAAACTTAATCTTCTTAATTAAGCCCAAATTAGGCTCCTAAACTTAATTTTTCACCAATTAAGATTTGGTTCATGATTAAATCAAATTGACCTATTAAAAATTCAATTATGTCTTTGGACTTAATTTTTATGCAGATTCGTCTAGTAATCATTTAATTTGACCTTAAATTTGTATTTTTAAAAAACTTTTTTGGCATAATGGGGTACAATTAAGCCTCAAATTTCATTCAAAATTATAGCTTGACTTTTATATATTTTTTGGAATCCCCCTTGACCTGCTTTCTTCACATTGCTAGTCTTTATTTTATTTTTTTTTTATTTTTATTTTGAAAAAATGAATTTGGGGAAAAAACCCTAAAATGAGTTATAACAACTCTTCTTAATAATGCTTATGATAAAAAGTCTCATAAGAGACTTTAGATAATAAGCTTTGTAAAGAAGAAAAAAGAATGAGAGATAATGGACTCACCATATCAAGAAATGATGAATCCTTTTAAGGTCTGGAGAGCACACTTACAGGAAAAATTGAAGATTTTTTTTTAATGGTAAAATTCAAAGATTTTTTAAATGATCAAGTTGTCATGAGTGACTTGCCCAAGAAAAATGAAAAAGAGTTTTCAAGGTGTTGTTATTGTAATGGCATCCAAATGGATGACTGAAATAAATGAATGACTAGCTACGGCTAATAGCATCCTAAGTGAATGTTCGGGATGAATAAATGATTAGCTTCGGCTAACGGCATCTGAATGGATAACCGGGACAAATCATTGATTAGCTTTAGCTAATGGCATCTGAATGGATGATCGAGAAAAATAAATGACTAACTACGGCTAATAGCATCCTAAGTGGATGACTGGGATGAACATATAATTAGCTATGACTAATGACATCCAAAGTGGATGTTCGAGATGAATAAATGATTAGCTTTGGCTAATGGCATTCGAATGGATGACCGAGATAAATCATCAATTAGCTTCGACTAACGACATTTAAAGGGATGATCGAGACAAATCATTGATTAGTTTCAGCTAATGGCATCCGAATGAATGACCATGATAACTAGCTACGGCTAATAGCATCCTATATAGATGACTGGGATGAACAAATGATTCCCTACAGCTAATGACATCCAAAGTAGATGTCCAGGATGAATAAATGATTAGCTTCTGCTAATGGCACCCTAAATGGATGACTAGGATGAATAAATGATTAGCTTCGGCTAAATAAATGACTAGCTTCAGCTAATAGCATCCTAAATGGATGATCAAGATGAATAGATGGTTGACTTCGGCCAATGGCATCCTAAGAGGATAGTCGGATTTGAGAGTTATGAATTAGTTTTCAAGAATTGATGAACGTTAGTTTGGCCAACAATATTCGAGATGAATGATCGGGTTGGAGTATTGTAATTAGCCTTGTTAATTGATGAACTATTAATGGTGGTATTTACATAAGTAAGGAGAAATGATAGAATTACACTCTTTTGGTCTATGAATGAAATGTAACACTAATATTGCTTTATTATTTTTCTTTAAATTACCTATAATACTTGAAATTATCTTGTGCTATAATGGGGACATATACCAACATGGTGCGTAGGAAAATTCATTTTGCAGCTCACATATTGAAAAGAACTATATATTTGCATGTTATGGGTGATATGAGTTCTGTATTAACGAACTTGTTAATGACTCAATTAGTAGTCCATCCTTTTTTGTAGAGACTAGTAATGAAAAATTGAAATGGAACACATATGTGAATGTGCGAACAAGTTGATAAGATGTGAATGAATATACGTATGAGGTATTCATTTTATGAGGATGTCATGTTGTGAAATTACAGGAGACTAGGATAACAAAAGTTCTAATTATGTAACTTGTTGTTTGACACTCTTTTATGAACTCGTGATGTTAGCAAGACTACAATAGGAATGTTGATTTATGAGTATGTGAATATGATGTAATGTAAACCTATGAGCATGAAAATATAATAATATGAGCACGTGTATTGAGAATCCGTTTTATGGGAACATTGATTGACATTATCCTATATGGATTAAGCCTTGTTAATGAATGGAATGCAATTATAAATCTGCAGAATGATATGGTGAAAAACATCTAGAATCGGACAAAAACAAATTCCATCGATTTTGGCCTTGAAAAAGCTGGGTAGTTATAAGGAATGAATTAGAAACTCCTTGCCTTATGACAATGTTGTGTGCTTTTTAAAATACTCGTGACACACGCTTTGAGTTTTTTTATTTTAGGGTGTTTTCCCCAAAAAGACTTTGCAAGACTTACCTTGTCTTTTTAAAAATTTGAGATTTTTTAATGTTATATCAAATAACAATGTTTATGTAACTCCCATGATTCGTATTAGTCTTTAAAAAAAGGTATTTCATCACAGTGCTTGGTGTAGGAGATGACCCATTTGCATTGGGTTCAAGAAGGATCAAATACTAATTTGAAGTCTTATGTTTGAATATAAAATTGTATTAATTCTAAAAAGATAAGGTGTCGAGCACCCACCTCGATCATGTGCATGTGTTGCTGCTTCCTTCTACTTTCTTATCCCCTTATCCTCCATTATACCACCAAAGATACATTTATCATCAACAATGCAACCAACATCAACATTTCATTTCAATTCTCATTCAATCATCATTTTCATTCAAACCATTAGCAAGAAAATCCTTAACATTCTTGTCAATCTAAATATTAGAACCCTCAATCAACAATAAATTCCATGTAAAAATTAGAGATTGATTAGTAGTTGTTGGTTTAGTCCACCAAACGTTAAATATTGTTTGGTGTTTTAATCATAACTAAAGTTTCAAAACTCTATTTTTATTGTGCTTTGTCTTTATGAAAAGCTAATACATATGGCTAAAACTTTGATTTAGGACACAATACCCAATTTTTCCATCTATATGTCTAAACTCACTCATTATAGTAGCATAAGAAATATGTCCAATACTATGTTAGTCTAGACCCTTACTCAGTGTTTTACACATATATGGAGTTATACAACTCTAAATATGTTAAGACCAGTTCTATTTGAAAGCTACCTTCCAGACCAATAACCTTTATAAATACACCAACTCCAAATTACATCGTTTTAAGGCTCAAAATTAGCAGTTACAATAGCACTCAAAATTTGTCCAGTACTATGTTGGTCTAGACCTTTACTCGATATGTTTCTCATAACTAGAGTTGCACAACTCCAAATAAGTCAATATTAGTTTCATTTGAAATATAAAATTCATACTGTAACTTTTATACATATACCAACTCTAAATTACATCGTTTTAATGCTCAATATTAATAATTATAGTAGAGCATTCAAAATATGTTCAATACTATATCGGTCTAGACTTTTACTCAATTGTTTTCTCATATATGGAGTTATAAAACTTCAAAGAAGTCAATACCAGTTTCATTTTAAATATAGCATCCATACCTACAACATTTATAAACAAACCAACTCCAAATTATATTATTTTAGGTCAATTACTATTACACCCCTACTTACCCCTAATTTTGGTTTATTATACTAACTTGACATTGTGTATTTAATTTCAGGACTTTCCTAAACTCTGATGGATCTCAATGTTCAACCCAAGGTACAACAGCATGTCTTAAGACCCCATGTAACATTTCAGCATAATCCAAGGGTTAGATTGGAAAATACGTTCAATATTATAAAATTAGATAGTCGGTAATTTCACGCCAAAAACTAAATTTCACATACCATGTAATTTACTTAAATCATCTTGGGTCTTAGACTAATTCTTTGGAGATTCCTACTCATAATTATCATAAAATTTTCCTCAAAGTTTCTTACCACTTTTAATCCCAATAGCGTGATTATGCGTGGAAATTATAATAAAGTTTAATGTTTCTTGCACAAAGGTTCATACGTCGATTTATTTGAAATTTCCTTCTACTTTACATAAAATATCACCTAATTTAAAAACTTTCCTCCTTTAAATTACTATTTTTACTTGGTAAGGGAATTTTCATGATTTATTGTTAGTTAATATTTTGCATACAATTTTATTACTTCATCGTCTCTAAATTTTAAATTAACTTCCTTACAATATTCATCTTGATTTATAATATTTCTCCCTAATGTATCATTTTTCAATTAATAGTTACCTTATTTAGCCCAAATTTATATATTTTTGACTAGGGGTTTATAGTGGGCAAGTATTAGAAAATAATAAGAATGAAGATATTTGAGAATGTCCATTAACGATGAAAAAGTGGTTGAAAAACCAAAAAAAAAAAAATAGAATACTTGTGAACAGAATCCATGAGATTTTGATTGAGGCCGCATAATAGGAAAGCCCAACAAACCCAAAAAAAATAGGGCTTTGCTAAATGACAAATCTTGAAAAGATACACGAGTATCTAAAAAAAAAAAGCTTCTCATACGGCTTCAATGAATAAAGAAAAAGAAAATCATTGAGGAATTTGCAAATGGAATAGAAAAGTGCATTGATATCTTGATATGAGCAGATAAAAATATTTCTAGAAAGAAATGTTGATTAGGCGTTCGCTCAAAGTTTTAGAGTGAAAAAAAACCTAGAAAGATCCCTTGTCTCAACTTCTAAAAGCAAAGGTCTTCAATAGCATGACATATGCTGAAGGAGTAGCAAAAGAGGATGAAAAGGCATAAAGGAGTGAAAGTGATCCTAGACCCATAAAAACCCTAAAAAACTATTTGAACTTGTGAACTATTTTTCTCAGGTAGCCATTAAAATCAACCTTCATTATATGCCTTGAAAAGTCCATTCTAATCAAGCGAGTGGGAAAGACTAATAAATAGTGCTCTCAAAATGTAAAGAACCATTTATAAGATTCATGGTAAAGCGAATAATTATTCATCTTTGTTCACGTTGAGAAAATCAAAACACAAGACTTCATACAAGTATTTGATTTTTTAAAACTCAATACAAAATAGGTCATCTCCTAAACCAATCACCATGATGAAATATCTTTCTTAAATGACTAATACAAATCATAAGAGTAGCATGAACATTATTATTTTAAGATGACATTGAACAATCTTATGTTTTCCAAAAGACAAAGTAAATCTTGTGAAATTTTTGTTAGGGAAAACACCCTAAAATAAAAACCAAAGCGTGTGTCACTAGTATTTGACAAAAAAAAAAAAGCACACAAAAAACAACATTGTCATAAGACATAATGTTTTAATTCATTCCTAAGTAGGAAAAATGTGAAAGCATTCTCCACAGCCTAAATACTCACAAAAGAATAAAGCTACAAAGACAACTCGACATTTAAGATTTGAAAGTAACTAACATGAACTTGCTCGAGTAAACTAAGAGGGTGAGCCAGCAAAAGAGACCACAACAACAACAACAATAATAATAAAGAGTAGAAGTCAAGTGTGCCGGTTGAGAGAGACGCTCTCCTCCTCCATGGAATGTATTCCCTCATGTTTGCTGGCAACATTTGTTGTTTGACTTTCCTTGGATTCTTTCTTCTTCCTTATTTCTATTCTTCTCCTCATCTCTGTTTCTTTGTTCCCCCCCTCTGATTTTCACTATGTCCCCGGTTCCCCTTATTTTCTCTTTCCCACCCATTTCTCCTTTCAAATGGCTAAGAACAAAGGAAATGCTACTTCTATAGTAGCTCGCAGACAAGACGTTGTGCATGCTCCTATTGCAATCCCTGATGATCATGATCTTGATGATGATGGTTTGGTGGTTCTAGCCCTTAAGGTTGATCATGGTACTAAACATGTTACTGTTCCTTGTGAACCCTACATAGTCCTCCCCCCATATCTTCATCACTTCCAAGAGATGTGTGTCCTAATGATCCCTAACCTGCTTCTGTGATGGTGGTCGTTTCTGGCTCCATGTCCTTGGATGAGGCCTGGGTAAGAGATTGCTCTATTGATTTTGATGATGCAATTCTAGAAGAGGATCGATTGGATTTCAATTTTTCAGATGAAAAGTGTGTTGATTCTCCTAAATCTCCTACCTTGCCCCCTACTAAGAACGTGTCTTCCCCCCTCCCTCTGGAGGTTGAGTGCCTGACGCTACCACTGTAGCATGTAACATTATTTCCCCTTCTCCTAGTAGTAACAAATAACGAGACCTTTTTGTTTCAAATCAATCCCTTGTCTCTTGTACCAAACTTCAAAATTTCTCTCTTAACCATCTCACTAAAACTTGTACCATCTCCTCTGAGGACATTTAACCAAAGTTTGAAGATTGGAATTTTTGTGTTGTGGGATATGTATCTGGCAAAAGTCCTGGTTATAGGGCTTTAAATAGTATCATCTCTAATGTCTGGAAATGTGAGGCCACCCTTACGATTCATGACTCTAGGTGGCTGATATATAGATTTAAAACAAAGGAAAAAAAAAAAACTTACAATACTTTGTGGAGGACCTTATCTTGTGTATGGCCGACCCCTCATTATATGGCTTATAACAATTGTTTTTTACTTCTCAAGTGAGGAAATGTCTTGGGTCCAAGTATGGGTAAAGTTCCCAAATCTTCCTCTATGCTGCTGGTCACTCGTTTGTCTATCAAAGATTGCCAATGTTATTGAGAAGCCTATTCAGTGTGATCAACTTACCTCAAATCTTTCTCATATGTCCTATGCACGAGTGTTCGTTGAACTTAATCTTCTTGAGGAGCTTCAACACTCTGTTGAAGTCTCTGCCAGATGGAATTACTCTACATCAAAAGGTTATTTATGAAACTCTGCCAAAGTATTGTAATTTCTGCCATGTCCTTGGCCATTCACGTCTCCTTTATCTCAAAGCTATTGCCAATGCCAACACAGTTTCTAATAATCATCTCCAGGCTCAAACGGTTCAAGCTGATAAAGGAAACGTCTTTAGTAGATTAAGACCCTAACTTCCACAATAGGAGCCTTCTCCACAAGTGCAAGGTCAGTCTCTTGATCATCTGGTGACCCCTGGGATGGATACCATGTCAGCAGCCAATAATGTTGTTCCTGATGGTTGGGTTACTGTGGAATCTAGACATAAGGCCATTAGACAATCTTGCCGCAATTCAAAAGGGAAAGAAGTGGTTGTAGTAGAGCCCGTGCTTGATGTCAACACTTATGTATCTCATTTCCCCCTAAAATATGTAGGTGATGTTCAGAGTGCCTCCTCTCCTATGTTTGAATCATTGGAGGAACATACTTATGTTGCAAACATTTAAAGCGTCCTGCCTCCTACAACTAATTTTTCTGTGGCAAATCCTTGTGCTAGAGAGGCGCAGCGTACCTCTCATTCTAGAACCAATCTTTTAGAGTTTACTTCTGGAGATGTTATTATGGCTATAAATTCTGGAACAGTTCCTCTATTAGAGGTGTTTGTCACAAGTTGAGTCAAAACTCGTAACCAGAAACAACATGGTCGTAGTGGCAGGGTCTCCCCTTCCCTTACAATCTCATGATTATCTATTGCTGGAATATCATGGGTCATAATAGTCCCCTGAAACAATATGAGGTTGTTAGCCTCATAAAAAAAAAATAGATGTGTGTGGGTTGTTGGAGACTAAGTTGCTACCCTCAAGAGTTGCTTTTATGCATAACTTTTGGCTCAAGAACTGGAAGTTTCTTACAAATACAAATGTAGCAAGCTCTGCTAGAATTGTGGTTTTTTGGAATCCATCAACGGTAAAGTTGATTTACTTGATTATTCAGCTCAAGGGCTGCATGTAAATATCTCCAGCTTAATACTTCAGCTTAGCCTTACTGTTATTTTTTTGTATGGATTTAATACTATTATTGCTAGAAGATCCCTATGGGAAAATTTAATAGCATGGCAGCCTAATAACTTATGGTTAATTATAGGTGACATCAACTCTATCTTGTCTCAGAATGACAAGCACAATGGAGAGCCTGTCTCCACTTATGAAACATCGGATTTCAAAGACTGTTGTACAGACCCTGGGCTTATTGATCTCAATTTCACGGGCTGCCATTTTACCTGGAATAATGGAAGAGTATGGAGCGAAATTGATAGAGTTCTAGTCAATTCGTCTTAGTCCTTACTTCAAACTCCAGCTCATGTCCACTTCGGCAATCTTAGGGCCTTTTTTGATCATTCTCCAGTCATTATTCGGCTTGATTATTAGAACAGATAGGGGAGGTGTAATTTTAAATTCTTTAATATGTGGGCTTCTCATGAGAATTTATTACAGATTGTATCTAATAATTGGACTCATCAAATCCAAAACTCTCCTATGTTCTCTCTTTGTAAAAAGCTCAAGTCTTTGAAGAGGCCTTTTAAAGACCTTAATAAACTACACTTAATCCATATCTCTAAAAGAGTTACTAGAGTTGAGGCAACTCTAAAGAATCACCAAACTGCTCTTCATGATGATAGGGACAATTTGCATTTATTGGAGCATGACAAGGAGTTACATTTAAACCTGATGAATTTTAAATCAGTGGAGAAAATGTTGTTCTTGCAGAAACTTAAATGCAAATTTTTCAAAAATAGTGATAGAGGCACAAGATTCTTTCATGCCCTTATGAATCAGAAAAATAGTAAGAACTATATTCCTGCTATTCAATGTGGAGATGGCACCTGACTACATTAGAGGCTGAAATTGGTGCAGAATTCATCAGGTTTTACCAGTAGCTCTTGGGATTTAGCAAGGAAACTCTCCCCCTGGATATTGATGTTATTCACAGTGGGCCTTGTCTCAATGACAGCTCTCACGAGTCTCTCTTAGCTCCTGTATCTAATGATGATATTAAAAATGGTATGTTTGGTATTGGGAATGAAAAAGCTCGGGGCCAGATGGTTACTCCTCATTTTTTTATAAAAAAAAATCTTGAGATGTCATTGAAGGGGATTTTTGTGCAGCAATTCAGGACTTTTTCACTTCTGCGAAACTTTTGAAGCAAGCCATCCATTTTATTATTGCTCTGATCACCAAGACAACAAATGTAAATGCAGCAGCTGACTTCCGACCCATTTCTTGCTACAATGTGGTCTACAAAGTGATAGCTAAAATCCTTGCGAGAAGATTAGGTTCTACTCTAAATGGTATCATTAGTCCAATACAAAATGCCTTTCTAGGTGGGAGAATGATGTCAGACAACATAAATTTAGTCCAAAAGCTTCTTCATCATTATAGCAGGAAGAGAGCTTCTCCTGAAGGTTGATTTTAAGAAAGCTTTTAGTTCAGTTCATTGGCATTTCCTGCAACAGTTACTTCATCTATTTGGCTTCGTAGACCGATTTATGCATTTAACTATGGAATGTGTTGAAACTACATCATTCTCGATTGTAGTTAATGGCAATCTTTATGGCTTCTTTCTTGGGAAGAGTGGAGTTAGGTAGAGTGATCCATTATCACCATATTTGTTCATCTTATACATGGAATACTTCTCCAACATGCTTAAGCTAGCATTGAGGAATTATGATTTTCATTTACACCTAAAATGTAATGTTCATGATATCTACCACCTTGCTTTTGTTGATGATGTACTTTTGTTGTCTTGTTGGGATAGTCACCCGGTTTCCATAATTTTCCAACAGCTGATAATCTTTGAGTAAACTTTTGGGTTGACTATAAATACAACAAAATCATCAATCTATTTTAGGGGTGTTGGTGAAAGTTTAAAGTAGTTAATTCTCCATGATATTGGCTTTAGAGAAGGTAGTTTTCCCTTCAAATATCTCGGTGTTTCTTTTAGTTCCCACAGACTTCTAGCAAGTCAATATTGTCCTCTGTTACAAAATTTGGAATTGGCAGTGCAAAGTTGGATGGGAAAACATCTCACTTATGCTGGGAGGTTGGAGTTAGTTTGGACAGTCCTCTATAGAATGGTCCAGTTTTGGCTTAGCATCTTTCCTATGCCAAGTGGTGTAATTAATCAAATTATTTGCATCGGCAGAAACTTTTTGTGGTCGGGCAACCACACAAACAACAACTTTACTCTAGTGGCCTGGAAGCAGCTTTGCTCCCCAAGGAGGAAAGGGGCCTGGGCTTATTTGACTTGAAGGCTCGAAATAAGAGGTTCTTAGCAAAGCAACTATGAAACATACATCTCAAAATAGACTTCATATGGATCCAATGGATTCATCACTATTACTTGTAATATAATACTATATAGTTTGTGATAACTCATCACTCTGCCTCCCTCCTTTGGAAATCCATTATTCTATTAAAAGATTAGTTACTTGAAAATTGTGGGAGCCAAGAGGAAACAGTTTCATTACTTTAGCACTGGAACAGTGAGGATGGCAACTTCTCAGTGCAAGCATATAACTATTTTAGATTCTCTAGTCCTCAAGTAAACTGGATGCGAGTGGTATGGGAGCAATGGTCTATACCATGACACAACTTCATTTTATGGCTAATAATGTTGGGAAAATTGAGAACAAAAGATCGGCTTTGATTTTTTCCAAATTGATACTTCGTGTGTCCTTTGTGGATAGATGGAGGAAACTCATAGCCATTTATTTTTTCTTATTCTTGGTTTGCCTGCCTCTGGTTGCAGACCAAGTTATGGCTACGCATCAATAGGAGGATGATGACCTTGACTAGTGCCATCAGGGGACTGCACTCCGGGGGAAACAACCTAGAAGCCCGAATGCGAAGAGTTTCTTTTGGGTCTCACGGTTTATCTTATCTGGAAAGAAAGGAATAAAATAATTTTTAATGGAAAGAGTGCTTCGGTGGGCAATATCTTTCAAAAATTATGTTTTATACTGTCTTCCATTTCTATGAGAAAGATCATCACATTCTCAATATTGGCTGAGGTGCATGGTTGCAGTCTCCTGAAGATAAGTTGTTCATGGCAGTATTTTAGTTGCTTATTGATTCTGGTTGGTTGATTCTGTTGGCTATTGGCAGTAGTTATTTGGCTACTGTTTGGTTTAGGTTTTGATTGATGGTTGTTTGCTTTGGATGGGAATTGCTGCTTTTGTTTGAGGAAAATGAAGTGTTTTTGATGAGGTCTGGTTTATTTCATTTCACGTGGTCTGGTATTAATGCATGCAATATTGTTGCATGGGCGATGCATGGATGTTTAGCTGGTCCAAATAGGTTCTTTCATGTGACAGACATTTAGGATGAAATTTGGCAAACAGTTGTGTATTGTTATGCGAAATCAACTTCAAGGCTAGTTATTTTAGACACCTGTCATAGAATAGGTTTCTTTGCTAATCTGTCTGATTTCAGGTTTGTATGGTTGCAGTCTTTATAGGCATTTGTTAGCTTTTTGGCTTTCTGTTGAGAAAATCATTCATGCCTGTATATTAACTTGCTGGGTCTCCAGCCTTGATTTTTTTTTTTTAATCTATAATACATACTTACATTTTGATAATAATAATAATAATAATAATAATAATAATAAAGATTAAGAAAGGGGGACCTATATTTTGAAAGGCATACATTGCATATGGTTTAATTCATAACTTTGAAATAGTGTTGGCGTATGATTCGTCAATTAAAAGAAAAGGCAATGAAATCTACATGGGTGAACAGAAGTCAAGAAATGGCAAACACATCCCATTTATAAGGTGTGGATAACTAAGGCTATAAGACAATGCACTTATTTTATGAGTTTATCCTTGAATGGTATTTTGTTATAGAAAAGTTTTGGAAAGATTCAATATAAATCCTAGTTTTTTTAATTTGCAAAGGGGTAGATCACCCATGAAAATAGGCTAATTTTTTAATTTCAAAATAAGTAGGTTTCCCGTTAAAATAGACTAATTTCAGGAAAACATAAAGGCTCTTTGGAATTTGACAAAGAGTAGGTCGACCATGAAAATGTGCCAATTTTGAATTTCAAAATGGGTAGGTCGCCCATGAAAATAGATTAATTTTAAGGAAGCATGGAGGTTTGCTGAAACTCTTTTTGGATTTTGAGAAACAATAGGTCACCTGTGAATTTCAAAATAGATAGGTTGCCCGTGAAAATAAACAAATTTCAGGAAAGTATAGAGGCTTGTTGAAATTCTTTTTGGAATTCAAAAAATAATAGATCGCCTAGAAAATAGATCAACCTTTTAATTTCAAAAAGGGCAGATTACCCATGAAAATAGACTAATTTTTCAATTTTAAAAGAAGAAGGTCACCCATGATAATGAGACTATTTAAAAAAAAAAAAAAAGTCTTAGGAATTCCAATAAGGGTGGATCACCCAGCAAGTTCGACATACAGTTTTCTTTACAAACTCATTATGTAAAATCTTGATGAGAGTTTGCTTTGTATGCACTGTGAAAAGGAAGCAATTGTTGTTACCCACTTTTGACGCCTTAAAAAATCAAGTAAAGAAAAAATAGAAAAATAAAATACAAAATACAAGAGGATATACATGAAGAAAGGTTAAAAAATTGCTCAAGTTAGAGGTAAATAACCAAAAAAGCAAGTGGAAAAGTTTGAGGACCAAAATGTATAAGATTAACAAAATTAGAGAACCCAATTTCGATTGACAAGAGATCTTATTGATGAAAAATATTTTTATTTCAGGTAAAGAAATATAAATTTGGATAGTTAAGAACTTAATGAGAATTTTGGAAGGCTTAATTAATTTTATTAAGGACTTAATTACAAGAACAAATAATATTTTAAGTCAGGTTAGGCTTTAATTAGAAGAAAATAAAGTCTAGAGGGTGAATTCCAATTTTAAAGAGTTAATTTGGTCAAATCAAGGGCTTAATTGCATAAATATTGAAGTTTGATTAGAAATTAGGGATGTGATTGAAGAAATCCAAAACCAAGGACCAAACTGAAAAAGAAGCGTGAATGTAAGGGTTGAAATTGATTAAATCAGGAGTCAAATTGAAGAAATTAGAAGTTTGATGATCAATTAAATGTCAAAATGCACAATTTCATAACAAAGAACTAAAATGAAATGGGCAGTTAACTTTGAGGCTACCAAATTAAGTTTGGAAGGGGGTGGAATTGCATGAAATTAAATGTTTATGATGTAATTACGAGTGCAATTAAAAGAAATTAGAAGAAAAGAGACTAAATTGCAATTTACCAAAATCTCAAATTACAAACCTTATTTTTTAGGTTTAGCCTAAACAATGTATCATTCGACCACTATGTATATTTTTTGGTAGTTTTGACTAATTGAGTAAGCAGCTTCAAGTAAATGAATATGATATTTATTACCACCTTTGGGGCTATAACTACCATCATTCAACTGAGCAACACTCCTTCTACAAATATCAACTACTCTTATCAAATATTTGCATCTCATTTTCTCTAATGATCTCAACAACATGTTGTCCTCAATCAGCCTCACTGCATTGACAAATTTTAGGTTGATCAAGTTGGCACCTTCAAGTGAATAAATATGAAGTTACAGACCTCCAAAACAAGCAGGTTGGATCCAAACAGAAAATGTGCACCCCCTCTATCTACTACAGGTAGTCTTCAACAATGGTGATGTTAGAGTTGCTTCGACAAAACCTCAAAAGTGGGTAACTTAGTCATTGATGGTTGTGATACCCATTTCGCAGAACCGCCAATCTATTTCATGTGTTCACACTTCAAACATTCTCAATGGGTTTTTATCGAAGGTTGGTCATGTTTCTCTCAAGATCAAAAAGCTACAAACAAACTCTTTGGTCTCCAAGTTTGGAAAAAACACTAGAATCTCCAAAACCAAGTTTGTTGTAAAACCAATATTGTAAAACCAACATAGGTACAAAGCTTATAGCTGTAAAACATACCCAATACTCTTTTATTTTGATCAGAGGGTCAAGCCTTAATAAAGAAGGATCAATCTTTGATTAAATCCTTGCTTAAAACCCAATAAATACCCTTAGAAAATCAAGGCAAAAGAGCAGCAACAAAGAGAGGAAGAATAAGGAGGAAGATATGATAAAAGAGTCCCAAATGTGAAGGTTTAAGAGCTTATTATAAAGATTTCCTCAACTTTGAGAGAAAGTAGCAAGCTTGGGAAAGAGAGGACAATAGCCATTATTTGAGCTTGAAAGGTATATATATATATATATATATATAAAACTCTTCTAATCTAGCAGGTGATATTCATGAGGTACACCTTTAACTCTTTATCACATGTTTTAATGGTGTTTTGAACTTGTTTTTTTTTTGTGATACATTGTAATGATCTAATATTTTGATTAATGCATGAAATGTTTTTTTTTTTCTTAATTTTGATATGAGTTGTTTATTGCTATTTACTAGATGTTTAGGAAATATTTTAATGTTTATTATGCTAAAAAAATGGTTTTTATATTTTGCCAACTATGACAGTATGTATTTAATGTTTTTTTTATTAGTGTATTTTCTTGGTTCCTTAGCTTGATTTGGGTTCCAAGTTGTTTAGGGAGTCAGTTTTGAATTGAAATTCAATATTGTTGTTAGCTGTCATTGGGATTGTAGTTATGAAGGTGAAGTTTAATGTATGATTTTGATTATTTTTTGTTATTAGTTCTTTTGATTTAACTATGTTTGGTATTGGTAATGTGGTTCATGAGGACCAAAAGTAGAGTGTTTAGAGGCTTAGAAGACCATTTTTGGGGTTTAATAGTGTGCTGGGTTTTCTGAGTTGTTGAACAGTGCTTTTCATGTTCTTGGAAAAAACATTATTTTAGCTCTATGATTTGGATTAGTTTTGGTCAATTTCTTTGCACTAAACACTTTGTGACATTTGATTATTAATAATATAGGGTTTATTGGCATCAATAATAAGTTTTTAATGAGTTTAAATGAACCAGATTGCGATGATTCTTTGATAAATAAAGTTGATGGATGATAGATTATTGATCCTTGTATAATTCACAACATGTTTGTGGCCTTGTTTTGATTGTATCTGGTCTGATTGGAGAGTTATGTTGTTGGAATTGGTATGAATGTTCCTCATCTTCTTTATTTTTTCAGCGTTTGATTCGTTTTTGGTCAAAAAATTAGAATCTTTTCCGTTCTATTTTAAGTTTGATTCCATTTAAGTTTTGGTTTCATTTTTGGTTTAGTTCTCAAGTCAAACCATGTCTTTGATTCAATTTATGGTTAGAACAAAAATTTCATGTCAGCCCAGTTGAGCTAACCCGATCATGTCAAATTAAGTCAAAGGTTGAGACCCTGTTTGACTGACAATATTTTTACTAAAACTTTTTTTGGTTTAAAGGTGTGCTTGACAAATACCCTTTAAGCCTATTTTGACTTTAAAAAAATGGTTTTTTGTAAAATATAACTTCATAGAAATAAATAATAATAAAATATTGATTTTTGCTTGTTGCATACAGTTGAGAATAATGGAATGTGTTGGGTTGTGCCTTAGCCAACCTTCCTATTTATATAGAGGCAGTAAAACATTGCAGTAACTGTAATGATTATAACATCCTATATTAGAATCTTATTCTGATAGATACATGAGTAACTGTAATGATTGCAACATCCTATATTAGAATCCTATTCTATAATATGCCCCCTCAAGCTGAGGGTGGGGGATCAACCCGAAGCTTGAATCGAAAAGCAGTAAAGGATGCAACAGGAAGCGGTTTAGTGAAGACATCGGCAAGTTGATCTCGAGAGGGAATAAAATGAATTTGAATTTCTTTCTTGGCATCACGGTCACGGACAAAGTGATAATCCACTTCAACATGCTTAGTATGAGCATGGAAGATAGGATTTGCTGAGAGATAGGTAGCACCAAGATTATCACACCAAATGGTAGGGGCAAAGACTGAGGGAACCTGCAAATCTGTTAACAAGTATTGAAGCCAAATGACTTCAGCGGTACCATCAGCAAGGACTTTATACTCAGCCTCAGTAGAGGAGCGAGCAACAGTGCGTTGCTTGCCGGATTTTCAAGAAATCGGCGTCTGACCAAAAAAGACAAGATAGCCGCCCGTAGACTTGCGATCATCAATACTATCAGCCCAATCTGTATCTATAAAGCCATGTAGAGCAAAAGAGGAGCCTCGAGTGATATGGAAACCATAAGATGCCGTACCTTTAAGATAGCGTAAAATACATTTGACAGCGGCCCAATGAGAATCTGTAGGAGCATGCATAAACTAACAGACTCTGTTAACAGCAAAACATATATCTGGACGAGTGAAGGTAAGATATTGAAGAGCACCCACGATTTGACGAAATCGTTTAGGATCAGAGAATGAATGATCCGGTAATAAAATGACTTTCGAATCACACCAAATGGTAGGGGCAGAGACTGAGGGAACCTGCAAATCTGTTAACAAGTATTGAAGCCAAATGACTTCAGCGGTACCATCAGCAAGGACTTTATACTCAGCCTCAGTAGAGGAGCGAGCAACAGTGCGTTGCTTGCCGGATTTCCAAGAAATCGGCGTCTGACCAAAAAAGACAAGATAGCCGCCCGTAGACTTGCGATCATCAATACTATCAGCCCAATCTGTATCTATAAAGCCATGTAGAGCAAAAGAGGAGCCTCGAGTGATATGGAAACCATAAGATGTCGTACCTTTAAGATAGCGTAAAATACATTTGACAGCGGCCCAATGAGAATCTGTAGGAGCATGCATAAACTAACAGACTCTGTTAACAGCAAAACATATATCTGGACGAGTGAAGGTAAGATATTGAAGAGCACCCACGATTTGACGAAATCGTGTAGGATCAGAGAATGAATGATTCGGTAATAAAATGACTTTCGAAAGGGAGATTGGAGTATCAACTGGTTTGCAGGAAGTCATACCAGCTCGGGTAAGGATGTCAAGAATATATTTATGTTGACGCAGCATTAAACCCATACTGGTAGATTGAACTTCAATACCCAGAAAGTAGTGAACAACACCTAAGTCACGAAGCTTGAACTCAGAGCTGAGTAACTGTATATGGTGATGGAGCATAGCAGAGTTGCTACCCGTGAGCAGAATATCATCAACATACACCAGGAGATAAAAGATATTAGTACCATCAGATAAGATAAATAAAGAGGTATCAACCTTGGAAGCTCGGAAACCGATGGAGAGCAAAAAATCACTTAGACGAGTGTACCATGCTCTCGGTGCCTATTTCAAACCATAAAATGATTTGTGCAATCTGCACACATGAGATGGAAGAGAAGAGTCAACAAAACCTGGAGGTTGTTTCATGTAGACCTCTTCAGTAAGAACACCATTGAGGAAGGCATTATGAATATCAAGCTGATGAATCTTCCAATTTCACGAAACCACAATAGAGAAAACCAATCGGACAGTGGCCTGCTTAATAACTGGACTGAAGGTTTCAGAATAATCAATACCTTCCTGCTGGGTAAAACCTCTAGCAACAAGGCGCGCTTTATAGCGCTCAATACTACCATCAACATGACGTTTGATCCGATATACCCATCTACTGCCAACAACGTTCATCAAAGGATGAAATGGAACCAAAGACCAAGTGCGATTTTCGTGTAAAGCGGTGATCTCATCACACATAGCATTATGCCAAACTGCATACCGGTCAGCATCAGAGAATGCAAAAGGCTCAAAAGAGGGAGAATACAGTACCCGTATGGAGGTAGAAGTAGCGGCAGCGGAAGCAATCAGATTAGCTGTCTTTGGCTGCCGCGGTCTCAGAGTCATAGGATGTCTGCAGTGTGCTGGTGGAGACGCAGGGGAAGACGGTTGTAGCGAGGAGACCTGTGGCAGCTCAAGCACAGGACTGTCAGCAGAGGAGGGGCTAGAGGTAGAGACTGAAGCTGTAGGAGTGCTGGCCAGGGAGGGCGAAGCAGAAGAGGGACTAGAAAGAGCCTCAAGACCATGAGGAGAGGAGACCAATTGACGATTTGAACCTGTATCATAAGGGTTAGATAAACAAGCATAGGATGATGGCCAAGGGATGGGTGGAGGCTGTGGTCGGGTGGCTGTTTGGAGTGGAAAAACGAAGTGTTGTGGGTTGTTTGGGTGGCTAGTGAAAGCGGGTAGCAGTGGGTGGTTTAGCAAATTTGGGAGGGTGATAGTAACGGGTGGGGTGGGGGTTGTGGTGGAGACCTTTGCAATCTGTTTAGAATTATCAAATGGAAACACATGTTCATGGAAGCGGACATGACGGGAAATATAAATACGGTGAGATGCAATGTTAAGACATCGATAACCAAGATGCGAGGAACTATATCCAAAAAACACACATGGAGAGGAACGAAAATCCAATTTATGATTATTATATGAACGCAGAAAAGGAAAACAGAGACACCCAAATGTACGCAAAAAATGATAATCAAAAGACCGTTGAAATAAACAATCAAACGGAGAGTGATGGGAAAGAATAGGAGTAGGCATGCGATTTATATGATAAATAGAGGTTTCAAAAGCATAATTCCAGAATCGAAAAGGTGTTTTACATTGCCCTAAAAGAGTAAGGCCTGTTTCCATAATATGCCTATGACGACGCTCTACTGTTCCATTTTGTTCATGAGTGTGGGGACAAATCAGACGATGATGAATACCAATGGTCTAAAAAAATATGGATAGTTTTCGGTATTCACCGCCCCAATCAGTTTGAACAGATTTTATTTTTAAGGAAAATTGACGTTCGATAAGAGTCTGAAATTGATGAAAAATAGAGTAAACATCAGACTTGGCAACTAGAGGATAATACCATACATATTTAGTATAAGCATCAACGAAGATAACAAAATAACGATAGTCATTTGAAGAAAAAAGAGGAGCAAGGCCTCATACATCACTAAAAATTAATTCAAGTGGAGCAGAAGTTTTGTGACCAGTAGGTCCTAAAGACAAACGCGATGATTTTCCTAAAGGACAACTTTGACATTGAAAATTAAGATGTTTGTTGTTACAAATAATCTTATTTTTTGAGATTAACAATTGAAAGAAACGTGAAGTAGGATGACCTAGTCGACGATGCCATAAATTGGCAGAGGCAGAAGTGCAGGGAGACCAATAGGCTTGAGGAACTGACGTGACGGAAGACTTGGTCAGGGCATAGAGACCATTTTTACTCTGACCTGAGAGAAGGACTTCATAGGTGTTTAAATCCTTGACATAAAACACACGAGGGTGAAATTTAAAATAAACATTATTATCAAGACAAAATTTCTAAACAGAGAGCAGAGGTTTTATGATTGCAGGAACATGAAGAACATTAGATAAGGTGAAAGAACGATGTGGTGTATATATTTTTGTATGACCAAGATGAGATATAGGAAGGCCCTTACCATCACCAACATGCAAATTATCATTACCAAGGTATGGTTCTGAAGCGGTCAAGGTGGCAAGATCAGGTGTGACGTGTTGATTGGCACCGGTATCTGGAAACCAATCAACAGAACCGGTTGAGGAGAGATTGCGCTGCACCAGGTTGGCAGTAGGTTGTTGGCCATAACCTCGTTGCTGGAATTGCGGGCAATGGGGAGCTGTATGGCTGAAATTCTGACACAGTTGGCAGCGTGGATTCTGCCCCCTATTACGCTGCCAAGAGCCCTGCCTATTGTCACTGAAGGAGGAGTTTTGGAAGCTGCGGTGATTAGGTCTAGAGCCAGCAAATCGGTTGCCTCTGCTGTTGGATTGGTTGGGACGCCAGCCACCGTTGAAGCGGCCCCTACTACGACCAGAATTGCCAAAAGTCTAGCTATGTGCAATAAGAGTAGAAGATGGAATGCTGGGTGTGGGCAGTAGAGGAGCATGTATGGCAGTAGTAGATTTGTGAAGAAATTCATGTGTGAGGAGATGGTTGTAAAGATCTGCATATGATAAAGGTTCAGCCTTGATAATAAGACTGGTAACTAAGTCTTTAAACTCTCCCCGAAGACCACGAAACACATATAAATTGAAATCTTCAAATGAAACTAGCCGACCGGCAGCGGCCAATTCATTAAATAGGGCCTTCGCTTTTTGCATAAATTGAGTTACTGATTCATCACCCTGTCAAAGATCCTGAAGAGTGCCGTGAAGTTGCATAATACGAGAGTTGAAGGTGGAAGCGAGAGCTCGCTCAAGAGTGCCCCAAGCTGAACAAGAACTTTGACAGCCAACAACAAGATGCAAAACTTCCATAGATAGGGAGGAAAGAAGAGCACTTAGAATGAGTTGGTCATGTTGTTTCCAGGTTTGAAAAAACGGATTTACCTGAAGAGAGATACCATCATGGGCAAGAACATGTATTGATGGACATGTGTTGGAGCCATCAACAAAACCAAAAACTCCTTAGCCTAGGAGATAAGGCAGCATTTGCATACGCCAATATAAATAATTGGTGTTTGTTAATTTGAGGGAGATGACTTGATGAGTGTGAGAAAGGAAGATAATGCTTGCGGCAGTAGAGGCAGCAAACGTGGGCTGCAAGAGGAGGTGTTCACCAGCCATGGCAGAGGAGAATCCAGGTGGTGACGTAGTAGAGGAAAGCAGAGGAGGCGCTGCAAGAGAAAAGGGTTGCACTGTCGGAGAAAAAGAAAGCTGGACTGCTGGTGCTGCAGAATTTGAAGATATATGTGGTGGTTGTTCCATTGAAGAAGGAAGGTTGGGAGGCTGTGAGAAAATTAGGTTTAATTTATTTTAGGGTTTTGTGGCTCTGATACTAAGTTGAGAATAATGGAATGTGTTGGGTTGTGCCTTAGCCAACCTTCCTATTTATATAGAGGCAATAGAACACTGCAGTAACTGTAATGATTACAACATGCTATATTAGAATCCTATTCTGATAGATACATGAGTAACTGTAATGATTACAACATGCTATATTAGAATCCTATTCTATAATACGATCTAAATCCTTACAAAAATTGTATTTTTAAAAAGTAGATGAAATGTTTTTTTTATCACTGTTTTAGAAAATTTATGTGCATTGTTTTTTGGATTTACAATTTTTGTAATTTTTTTTTAAGGATTTAACCAATATTTCAACAACCCTAAAAATTTTAATTCTTGCAAATTAATGATCAATATTTTGATATAAATATTAGATTTACTAGTAGGCTGGTATTTAAGTTCCAGGAGTTGACTATAAAATTCTCAAAATTATTTTAAATATTCACTATTTTTATTTGAGAGTATTTTAATACTTTCACTTTCCAGGATAGATGAACTTTATTAGGACACCTATATGGATTTTTCCTATAAAAATTTACTTGGACAAACGAGCCCATAATAAATTCAAAATACTAGACTTATTCATGAGTATAAATCTTTGTTCTGAGCCATAGACGAATCACCAGTTAGAAACCCATCAAAACCTTTAAACCATATCTATACCACACAATACAATTTAACTCAGGTAAGGTTTATTAAGGGTGCTCATACATTTTCTAGACACAACCTGTCTTTTACCCTGGAATTTCAAATAAAACCAATCCATCTAAGTTTTCTAATGACTCTAAACCAAACAATTAGGTGATGACTCTTTAATCTTGACACCACAATATCGTGCACACATGTGCAACATAGGATAATATTTTATAAGAAATTTTTATTTTTTTATAATTTTATTTTTTCTTGAACTAAATTAACTATTTACCTTTTTTATTGAATCAATATATTTTCCAGGATCTATAGTTTTTTTTGAGTGTTAAGTAACGATCCCTCTGATAAATAACATATATCACATAACAACACTCTTCATAATAATATCATTAATAAACTTTTATATATTTTCCTAACTACTAGATAAACATTTTGTTAACCAACCTCTAATAAGTGATATTAACATTCATTAAATCAAATGAGATTACTTGATAGCATGTTCTAAATCAACAATAATTAATGTTTTTCTTCTTGATGTGCCTCATCTATATAAATACGATGGATCTAAAAAAACATAAAAAAAATAATTAGCTCTGGCCAATTGTAAAATCTACTAATTAGTCGGGTCCTAAAGAGAGAAAGATTATCTTTTAGGCTAGCTCTATTCGTGAAGTATATGCACATGTTGCATTTTTTGCTTACATTTTTTTTTTTCAAAAAACATTGGCTAATCATTCTGGATATTTGACTTATCTAATAAACTCGACACTTTGAGCTTTTATTTTTTATTTTATAATGTTTTATCTTGTTTCTTTTGAATTAATATTTCTTTTGTACGGTACTTTTTCAAGAATTTTTAAATCATTTGTTTTACTGAGGCTTAGCTTAGCTCTAACCTAAAGCATTTCTTTGTTTCAAATTCTTTGATTAATAATTAATCATTTTTTTACGGGTACTAGTTGTACTTCATCTCTCTTTTATTGAACATCTAGAATATTAAAGAGTGTTGACTTTCTATTTTTAGATCAACTAAGTTAAAATGCCATGATAGTGTCTAGTAACTCTTTATTTGCCTAATTCATACATTAGTAGGTCAATTGAATTTAGTTTGTGTTTGGAAATGCAGACTAACATGTATTTTTAATAAATTTAAAAATTTTTTTATAAAGAATTAATTTTTTTATTATGTTTTTTATTGTTTTAATGCGCTGATCTCAAAAATAATTTTTTAAAAATAAAAAAAAATATATTTTTAATGCATTTTGATATGAAAAACACTTTGAAAAGTAATCGCAACCACACTTCCAAACAGGCTCATAAATCCGGCGGTGAGGTGTGTATTTTTATGAATAAACTACTTTTTATAAGAAATTCATAAAGTATTTTAACATAATCATTGCTCTTAATTATAAATTAATTATTGACAAGGTAGAGTTCCAATGGATGAATTCAACTATTAAGGCTTTTGAGAGAATTAAGTTAAGGATTAAGTAAATCATTTGTGCTATGTCATCCTCACTTTCATAAGTTTTGAGGTTGTTTTAGTGCTTCGGATGTGATCTTGATGGTGTTTTGAGTTTAAAAATATATTTTATAAAATTCTTTAATGAAAAATTTAATAAAGCTAAACAAAACTATTTAACATATAATAATGAATTTTATTCTATGTTTAGTCCCTTCATTATTATTAACATATTATTAATTTCCACATGAATTTAAATTTTTTTTCCTAACCATAATGTATCATGAAATTTGAATTTTCAAAAGAAATGAATCCTAATCGTACTAAAAGGGTTAGATGCCCGAATGAGTACTCTTTTTTCTTAATTATTATTTTGATACTCAAATAAATTTGTCTATGGTCATTTGGGTAAATTATGTAGCATGAAGAAAAAACAAATAGTTTCCATTTTGAATTTAGTGGTTTTTATTCTAGAAATTGCTTTGTACTTCATTGAGATTTTCCATTTATCCACCTCCTTGTCATAGTTTTGAAATCCAATCCGGTCTAGCAGGTCAATCCGGAACTAGAACTAGACTGAATTGAAGAAAAAACAAGAAAGAAAAAACCTAGTGTGACCCGGCAAGACTCGGTTAGAAACCCGGTTGCAATATGTTGACTTTTGTTTTTTTTTACTAAAATGATGTTATTTTGATTATTTTTGTTTTAAAAAAAAAACTGACCCAAGCGACCTGGTCAAAACTCAGAACTCGAGTCTTGAACCGGACCGGGTTTAAAAACTATGCTCCTAGCTATTTTTTAGTTAATTAAAAAGGGAAAGAAGATAGAAAAGAACTTAAAATTGAATGAAGAACTAAGTTATAAATTAATACTAAATAATAATGTAGAATTTCTATAAAATCAATTTTAGGGCAAGGCAGTTGATGGGGGCAAAGAAGAGAAATTAGAAAGATTTTAACCGTTGGTGTGTAATATGTTAATAAACATGGAGTTCGGGGGCTAATTTGTAACTTTGGCATGAGTATCATTCAGCACTGACAAAGAAGCGTAGAAAAGCAGCCATGGTATAGGAAATGATAAAGAAAGACTTGGGGCCAATACACCATAACGTGGCGCTAAGATGAAGAGAGTAGAAAACATTTTACGCGGACGAGAGAATCTGCGAGAGCCGTTCGTTTTCAGTGATAAAAAAAGAAATATAGAAACGCGGGTTAGAAAGGGAAAAAAAAAATAAAGGAAAAAGAAAAAGAAAGGCGAGAAAGAAAGGGAGGGTGTCTGGTCTTGGATGGTTGGTTGGTTGGTTTTTTATTCTCCCTTGAGTTTTTGTGGAGAGGAGGACACTACGCCCTTTTTCTCTGTTTCTCTCTCTCTAAGCAAAAATAAATAAATAAATAAATAATACTCACCACCCTCTCTCTCACTAAAATTGAAAAGAACATAAAAAACACAAATTCTTGGTTTTCCTGTTGGATGGGAATTCCGGAAGAGAATGGAAAACTGAGAATTCGGTAGTATAGAGAGAAT